>NW_010135783.1:0-50725 GCF_000699245.1 Pterocles gutturalis
CTCTAACATTCTGTGATTCTGTGAAATATGCTAGTCAATCTTCTTATTAAGGAATTTATTCAAGTAATGGTATAATATTTTGCCACTCAACTTATCCAATAACAAGTTTTACAAAACTGAATGTATTATTTGTGAAATATTTTCCCGAAATTTATTTTTCAGTATTTCACCCACTTCATGTCGGCATGAGTGAGAATACAATTTGGCATGGAAGATGTGCTTGGCAATCACAATTTTGTGCCCTGATTTAATAGACAAGTTGCTTGTGCTGTCTACAGTTTGCATACTTATCTCCCAGATAGGGGTAAGGAAACAGGTCCTGTTATGTAGTACTATTTCTAGGCTTAATTAAATGTTTATAAAGTATCCTATAATTAACAGGTGTCATTAAAGCCAGACAGAAGATGCAGGAATGAAACATAGTCCTTTGGGTTTTCAACAAGGAAGAACAGTGTTCTGACTTGATAAAATGCTTCAATAATTATTATGAGAAAGAGGATCTGTTTGTAGATGGACAAATGTTGTCAGACATTCTAGCTAATTCCAGTCACCATTATAATTTAATTTACTCATAATTGATGTAGTTATTCTTACTTATACAACACCTACCTGGTTAGGAAGCAAAAATAGTGGGGGACATCAAGGACAAGTAAAGTGCTTTTATCCTGTTCTGCCAAGATTCACCAACCACAAGGCTGCTATTGCCCTGGCAGAGCAATATAGAGAGAGCTTGGTGCAGCATTAGGATCTTGGCAAAAAAAAATCAGCTGAGAACTACTTAAATGTTAATGCTTTGCCTAGAAACAGGAAGACTGAAGAGAGTTAGATTGTTTGCTCCAGATGCCTTCAGACCAGTTTTCTAGACCTTTCTGATATCACACCTATGAAAAACCTCCCATTATGTGAACATGTTGCCCAGAACCACTTGCCTACTTTAAATAGTAGGGAGTCAGGCCAATGAAAGCCTTATATTAATGGCTGGCAGATAGATGGAAAAGACTGTGAATGCTGAAACGTGTTCTAGTACTCTTAAATTACGGAAAAAAAATTGGAGTGGGGAGGTTGATGTATCCATTTACCTTTTTTCAATGTATTTTTATTGTGTCTACAATTAAAGCAGCTGAATGTATAACTTAGCAAAGCCATGCCCCATCTTTCTGGCTGTTCTTTGTCAGAGATGAGCTATTTTCTCGAGTTTTAACTAAATCAGTGTACTGTCAATTAAAACATGCACAAAACTATATATACAAATTCTAGGCACACCATTTGCTATTCAGTTGGAACTGAAACAATGGCATGATAATAAAAAGACATTTCATTATAAACAGAGAGACATTTGAAGTCTCCCTAGACTGTCAAGTGATGAGTGCAGTATCATGAATGCCAACACTTTTCTGTTAGTGATTTCATTACTTGTCTTCACTTGGGTATTATCAGCCCAAATGAAGATCAGGCCCTAAATTCACAGAATCCCTGAAGCCCCTTCAAAATATTTTCTTACTGTCTTACTGTAGTTAAGCAACCTTTAACAGGACTGGTGTGAGGTGTTCAAGGGCAACCACATGTCAAAATGCCTCTTACAATTCTTCCCTTTATTGCTTTCAAATTTTTAATGAATACCTTTTAAACTAATTTAGTGACACTCCTAGATTGGAATGTTGCTTTCAGAGGTCTTCTTTTTGTTTAGAACTTTTTTATTCTAAATAACAGTGACAAATCATAAGGAGCAATGTGGGTCCAAGAGATAGCTGAACATCCTATTAGTCTCAAGAGACTAATTATAAAATCTTTATCCTAGTTGCCTGCTAATGAAAGTATGCTAATTTGCATATCAATACCTTTGTGTTTCAGAGGTATTTTTCTAAGGCTTTATTTTTTTTCCTGATTATAATGTGACTCTATTTTCTCTTTTTTGACATTTAGTTACTTTTAATGTTTTAATAAAATAAACATAGGTGTCACATAGCTGGCCAGGTATTATTCAATATGTACTGGGGTCACAAAGTTTTATCATTATTCATTGAACAGATTGTCTGAAGAAGAGTCTTTTGACCTCCCTTCTTTGCACAATTCAAAATCAACTGCAAGTACAGCCAGCTTTCCAGAAAAGCCAAATCCATGCACATTTCTTCATTATAATTTAAAAGGGCATAGATCTCTCATTTTACTTCTAGATGAATCTTTTTAACATTCATATTTAAAAAATGAGCTTATGTTTATTTTTTTAAACCGTTCACATTACCACTGTGGCAACATGAAACCTTGGCTATCAATGTTGTATGTGTCACAGTAATTAATCCCTGGTCTTTCACAGCTTCTTTCACTGCCAGTTTTCTGAAACATTCATTTTTGTCTCTGGGTTCCCCATTGTGAGTATTTATCTATCGGGGTATTTACACCGTGGTCATCATTATTATGGTATCTCAGCACCTGCATCCCACACTGAGCTACAAGCTGTAGGTCAAACATTGTAACTCATCCCTTAAATGTTTTCACGCAAGAGCAAAATATACATTCCTTTTAAATTATTTTTATTTTTGATTATGGAAACTAACCAGCAAGGAGAGAAGACAAAACACATGGAATTTGATCTGTGAATAAATGAGTACCACCTGTCTCTTGTGCTGTAATTTCAGCACCTTTCAAGAACTCTAGATTCTATCTATGGCTCATGTTCCCTCCCCTTAATTTTGTTAACTTGCAGTACTTTTTCTCAGAGATGTAGACAGGCTTTTTAGACCACGAGTGCATTATTATACTGTAAGAAAAGCTTAGAAATCATAGGAGGTTTGAAAAGGTCACAGGACTATACTTGGTGTCACTGTCATTGGTTTTATCTTGTTAATTGAAAATGCTGTTAAAAAAAACCAAAACAAACTACTAGAAGAAAATTACCTGTGCAAGCAAAGTCCTTTAGCGTTGTTTTTGGAGACCTGTGCCATGCTCATGATTGCAATATTATTCCCCAGGTGACTGAGGGGGGGCTATCTGCTGCCTTGCTGGTAACTCATGCAATCTCTGTGCAGCATAATGGCTTTTCTTGTGCACCTTTGCACCGCTTGTCGGGTACAGGTATGCCCTGGGTAGATGGCTGCTCTCTATGAGTAACTTTGAATACAGCTGTGCAAAAATGGTTTGGGGACTGTTATGTGCTGAAGACTAGATTGATCAGCTCTTTTGCATTCAATAAAGATCATGTAACTCTTCCAGGTGATGTCAGCCAAAACACCAGAACATGGCAAGGTTGAGCAAATGCTTAACCAGGTGGACAAAGTGGTTACTGCGACACTCAAGAAAGCAAGTCTGAGAAGTGTAAATATAAGATGGAGAAGCACACTGATGGTTTTTCCCCAAGGAAAAAGAGCTGAGTGAGAGTGGTGAGTGAAGTACTCTTGGAGCAATGAGCAAAGAAAGTATACTCCCTTGGTCTGCCTGTGTTCAGAGGTGGAGAGCTTCGCACATCAAAGATACCAGGCTTCATGACTTGTTTTTCTTTCTAAGGAAGAGCAGACTACTGACCCCAGCTTCTTGTTAATCAAGTGGTTCAAGAAAGGGTAGCAGTGTTTTAGGGACTATTTAGAAAGGAACAAGTTAGCATGCTGTTGCCTCTCTTGAATCTCTACATTATATCCGTTGTGAAACCAAAGCTAACACATAAATCCCTTTAGAGTGTGTTTGTTTGCTTTTTCCACAAAGCAAGTGTGGAGGCTCAGGAACAACGAGTTCCTTTATAGAGATTTGACAAACAAAATTATTGAAGTTAAACGGGGAAAAAAACAGCTTCTGAAAAAGAATATTATTCCTTCTTATTCATGTAGGATCACTCACGCTTTTCCCAACTTGTCTAATAAATGCATAAAAATAAATAAGTCCTTTAGTGTTCAGGTTTACTACAGATTTGTTCAAATGTTGCTTTCAACTCGTGAGCAATTTTCAGGCTGTAATGGAAAAGCTGAATCAGCTGTGAAATGTAACTTTTGACTTAATTATATTAATTGACATACCTATGTATAATTTTTTTGAGTATTTGGTATAATTGCTTCAAATGACATCTAATTTGTCACTTGAAGTACAATAATTAGAAACAGTTCATGAAAGAAAGTCATTGCAACTTCAAATGAAGTATTTCAAAGCTATAATTATTTTGAATGTTACAACACTCACGGGGCTGCGGAGCCAACACTGTCACTGTCCAAGTCTCTGGACTGGAGGGTCTCCTTTTCTACCCAGGCCACATACTAACATATTTTCAGGATTTGGGGGAATGGCACTATGTGAAAAGGAGAAATCACATGCTAGTTTCTCCTTCCCATAGGCTAGAGATAAGCCTTCTGTGCAGAAATGTTTGTTATCCAAATCTCATTAGAAATCAATAGAAAATATTCCATCAAATTTGGTGGGAGCTGAATTGATCCAGAAGTATATTTTTGTCTCTGTTGAAGATGTTTGAGAGGCATGTAGCTGGCTGATGGAGTAGCTGTTTGATGTGAGTAGTCCCCGCTGAAATAGTACAGCGCAGTGGCAGGATGGCTCCCACAGCACTGCACAGCACCAGTGCCTGTTCCTTGGGGAAAGCCTCCACCCCCACCTCACCTTGGAAAGAGGCAGGAATGTGTGACAGAGGGAAGAAATTAGCAGCAGCCTTAATAATGCTAACTGGCAAGAGCAGTAACATAGCTAGGAAGGTATTGCCCAACATTGCAAAATATCTCTGACATAAAAATTAATAAATCCAAACTACAGAAAATTGAAGCAAGAAAAAGTAAGGTGAATTTTCTCGACTGCTCCAACCAAAAGGGCATGCAACTGTTCAAAACCTGGAAGTCCTGTTCATTTGCAAGAAAAATGACTGTAGCCCATCTTGCTGGTTGGGAACCAATGCATTGGGCACTGGCGGGGAACTGTCTTCTTGAAACACTTGAGCCAGATCTCTGAGTGGAGCCTGTCCCTTGGCAATCTGAGTGAGGAGCGGCTTTGTCAGCTTCTCAGTCTCAAGTGCCAAGAAGCTCAAGTGCTGAAATGTGATGGGAAGACCAAGGTGCGGTGCCTTGGGTCCTCATTCTGCCCGAGCTCTGCAAGCTCATGAAGAGGATAACCCATATTGACAGCAGTGAATGTCGGGGGCACGACTGGATGAAGTGAGGGATTTCAGCATTGGGAACAGACAAACAATTTCAAGTTTATTTAATTGCTGAGCACTGTGTTTTTATGAAGTTTATTCTTTAACCCCAGGTACCAGAGAGAGATCTTAAAAAAAATCAGGGGTAGGTGTGTTTTAACATTATCAATCTGAATGTTGTCCTAAAAGCTTTAAAGAAACTCCTAGCATTGAAACCGTGCCTAGGGACTTAAATAACCCGAGTATACCTAGGATGGATTTTAAAACTGTATGCCCACCTTCAGGGAGTGATTTTCCCTTGGTTGACAAATCAAGTCAGAAACTGTGCTGTAGGCAGGAGAGTTAAGTTTCAGGAGACAGAAAACAAGTTCTTGGGCGTCTCCTAACAGTCCCGTTTAAAGTTACTTCTTTTCTCTGTCACTTAGCCACTGCCTTCTTCATTTCTTTGTACTTATGATGTATTGGTATAGGGAAGGAGGGGTGAAGGGGTTTTCTGGAGCTCCTTTTATTAAAGTTGCACTCTAAAGGAGTGTGTTAGTTCCCCAACCTCTTGTCAGTCACAGTGGTATGGCCACTGGTATCTTTTCAGGTCCATAACAGGCCCAGAATGATATGTAAATACAGTTCTGTGACCACACACACAATAAGTTTTGTTTCCTCCAATTAATTTGTAACAAAAATGTAGGCTAATGCTATATGCCACATACATTCTGCTACATACCTTTTGCATAGTAAATATATGACAATAATATTTTGGGTTTGGCATCCACACCAAACTTTCCCTCTTAATCTTGATTTCAGAGGTGCAGGTTCCTGCTGGATCAGTAAGTGGGGACAGCAACAGGAAATTTTTGTAGCTTTTTCTTCTGAATAGCCTAGTAATCTCTGAAACGCCAGAGCCTTCATCAGAATTGCTTACATAAAAGCCAGCATTGGTCTGGAAGTTCAAAGTGCAGTTCAGTTACAGCTAAGGGCCAAAGTAACCAGGCAAGCTCAGATTTACATCACTACATTGCGCCAACAGCACAGCTGCATTAAATTACTGTCTTCAAAACAGGAAGGACTGGAAGCTTGATTACAAGTGCTACCGAGACAACGAAACACAATCTCATCTGTACATTGGGTGTGAGATCTCTTTTTCCCCTCAGAGAAGTGATTAGTAGAAGGAACCAGTCCACGTAAGAGAGGTTCTAGTCTTCTGCAAACAGGTCTGACTGTTTGTATGTCAATCTGAATGCAAACTAAAATGTGTTCCAGAAATGGTGAAGACAAAAACAGTTTTATTTTTGTCCATGAAGGCTGAAGTGTGTCACTCAGCTTTCAGATAACAAATGATAATAACCTATACACAGTGCTTAAGGGTTTTGTCTTTGTAGCATCTGACCTGCCCGAGCTGATTCCTGTATTTGCATGTTGATGCAATAACTTTAATCGGTTGTTGTGCAGGTGGGTGTCCTGGCCTGTAGGACAGCAGGTTCAGGGCCTTTGTGTTTTTCTTTTCTAATAAGTTAAACCTCTACCCGAGCCCTCACATACAATTAATTTTCCTTTTTTAAGAATGTATCCCAAAGGACTTTCAAAAATACAGAGCTAGTTATTCCTTAGCTACGTTACCTTAAATGCAAAATATTACACTGGCATAATGAAATTGAATTTAGCTGGTTGAATCTGACTTCATTTTTATTAGGTATTATTTGTTTGTGTTGTTATTATATTTTTGTTAGACATCTGAGTAGTTGCCTAAGATTTAATCGTTCGTGCAACATCTCAACCTGAATAAAAATGGAAAGCTAAAAATCAACTTTGGAAAATAAACAAAAAAACACAACATAGGAGCACACTAAAATGGACAGTCTCAGAAATACTTTTTCCTTTGTATGGAAATGGTCAGATATCTGACCTTTTCAAATATATGTTTCCTTACTTTTCAAATATGTATGTTTCCTTCCTTCCTTCCTTCCTTCCTTCCTTCCTTCCTTCTTCTCTCCTTACCTCCCTCCCTTGCTATTTCTTGTCTTCCTTGTCCTCCTCTGAAAGTGAGCAATTGTTTTGTATCACGCTGCTTCCTTTGCCCTATGGGAACTGTATGATTCGAGTAACCACTTGCATCTTTCTACTGAATCTACTTAAGTCTGCTGATTTTCTCCCTGGATTTCTACTTGTCTTTTAGCCTTGCATCCCTCAGGACTTTGCGAAGATACCAGTAACAATCGTCATCTGCTGCTGGTATATCTGTGCTTGCTAGTTAACTGTGTTACAAGATGAAGTGGGCTATACCAAGTACACAAGACTAGCTGCAACCCCTGGAGCTTTGCTGTGTCACAGTCGCTGCTGCAAAGACTGCCAGAGAAGGATGTGACATCAGTTAACAGACAGGCCCCCACTCCTCCAGCTAGATCATGACTGAACACAAAAGCTAAAACTAAGCCAGCTCAGATATTGCCAGTCAGTTTTGTGACTGGAGTGGGGACATAAGCAACGTGTCATGGCTGAGTACCATGACTAGTGTCTCATCTCACTCAATATTGATCTCAAAGGTTGCTCTTATATGATTGTCTACATACAGAAAATGAATATTTAAATTAACTGACTTTTTAACACTTCAGGTTGCATGTATTTTGGTAGCGTTCAACACTCTCTCTCTCACTCTTTTTTTTTTTTTAATTCAGTGCCTTTTACTAGGCCCTGATAATATTTCTCCTACAAGGCTGCAGATTTGCCAAGGCAAAGGAGTTTATTGCTGTGAGTTGGCTATACTCGGCGAAGGTCTGCACAGTACACTACTGAACTTCATGTACTATAAGCCTTTCAGAGTGGAAATTTACTGTGGTGTCTCACCTTGAGGACAGAACCAAAACAAACTTACTAGAACAGTAATTTAAAGACTGAACTTTAAAGGGAGGGGAGAGAAATAAACCTCCTCTCCTAAGTAATCGGGATCGTGTGAAAATCAATGGACTGACCTCTTTCTTTCTGTTTTCCTTAACACTGTGAAAGTCCAGCTGTAGCTTTGTACAACTGCTTTCAACTAGAAGTGGTTACAGGGAGAGCTAACACATATGTGATGTGATGGGGTCCATGGCCAGAGCATCCACTTGCATGCTCCTTGCTTACCTGAAACCTGGGCAGACGTAGCCAGAGCTCCCTCGCTGGCTCCACGCAGCAACTCTGACCAAGGGAAACGTGATCTGTGAGGTGGAATTTCCTGACTGCTGCACAGCCTTGCTTTATACATGGGTTTTAATGTAATACTCAGTAAAATTTCTTAAAACCTTCATTTTCTAATCTCTCCTTTAAAAATTATATATATAAGAAGAAATCCAAGATAGCCAAGAAATCCAGCTCCAAGTTTTGGAGCTCCTCATTATTTCAATAAGTACCAGTAGTCTATCCAAAGAAACATAACATGGAGCTGCAAGCCTTACAAAGTCTGGAGGGCTTGTCAAAGAACAGATCACAGCTGGCCCAACTGCAGAGGTAAAGGAAATGTGCTCTTCTGACAAGAGATGTTGAAATGGGAGGTAAGAAGCAGAGGCTTAGGGCTTGGGTAGGAAACTGCAGAGCCCAGGAGCAGCCTGGCCAACTGAGAAGACCTAGAATCATCTCAAGAGCCAGCTGGGAGAGGAACTGTACTGCACTGGCACGTCTGTGGATGGAAAAAGAGGTTTTCCTGAGCTTGGATGATCTTGAACAGGGTTATTCATTCATGGCTGAGTGTGTACGACTGGACTGGTAGATTTGCCAGCAACTTTTTTTAAACTAATTTTCTTAATAAATAATTGAAACTCTTCTCAAGGATGTAGCAATAATGATGCAAGTCATCAGGAGACGTGTGCAAGGTGTTGGGATAATATTTCTGGATGAAATTTTAGGATGTAAGACTCCTGAATGTGATTAAACAGTGTAAAGAGCATTTCCTGAGATATGTAAGAACAAGACTCCTGAATCCAAAGGGAAATTTGAAGTTGGGCTCCTGTGTCCCAGAAAATACTTCACTCATTGGAATATTTGCCAGTCTGGGAATTTCTCCTTTGAGGAAAAATTGTGCAGAACTGGTTTTTGGTCCAGTCTAAAACAGGACATTAAAAAAAAATTAAAAGTATTAGAAGCATAAGGAGTTGTTTTTCTACTCAGTTCTGCTGTATGTGGATATCACTGATATGCTCCCAGTGTATCCTATGGAGGCTGCAGGTGAAAAACATCCTTCTACCAGTCTTGTTAATTATACAGAAGCAATTTTTGAGACTTTATATTGTAAAAAAGGCACAAGGGCTGTTTCCTTATCCTGCTCTTCCACACAGAAGTCATTAAAGTCTAAAGCAGTAGATCTGGGCAGAGCACTGTGGCTCAGTCCAACAAGTACCTTCTTGATATGCTTTGACCTCTACACAAGGCTGGCTGAAGTACTTCTTGAATCACTCTGTAGTTTGTATAGTACTCAAGGGCTTTTTTTTTTTTTTAATTGAAAGGCTGATATAAACCCTTTTAATCAAATAAACACCTATGCAAGAAAGAAACTGGAAATCTTCTATTTAAGAGGAAAGTGAATGACTTATAAAGGTTCCTATTAGAGTGTATGTTACTGTTGCTCTGTGTGTTACTTTTTTAAAAGGAAAAATAAAATAAAATTTTACATATATTTTTAACTTCTCCCATGAATTAATGTCCAATTGTAAGACCAAGGTGTTAACAGCCACAAAACAGATGAGCTGTTTGCACCTTCGGGAAGCTGATGTGCGTTATGGTACCTTCACAAGAACAATAACAAAGGTGTGGGTTTGGTTTTTTTAAATGCCTCTATTCAGAAACTGAAATGAGTGAACCTTTAAAAGAAAACCATTGAGCAGAATAGCAAACTAACTTTCCTTCCAGAGCCACAGAAAAATGGCTGCTTTAATAAGAAGCAAACATAAACCATTTATTATGTTCAGTCATGTCTGTATATTGTTTTTGAATGGGAAAAATTACTTAAAAACTGTTTCCTGAAGTAAAAAAAAATAACATCAAAAGTATCATTCTAATTTCTACTAAATGCAGCAGCTGCTGGCATGTTACTGGCTGTTACTTACTTAAATATATGTTGAGTTCTGTTCATATCACTGAGGAAAAGCATATATTTTCAAATAATAAGGGAGGAAATGTTAATGCTACCATTGTTTATGAGTTACACAGGCAATGGTTAGGGGAAGTAGTGTGTGTGTGCTGTTTTAGTTTGTTACTGCCACTGGGAGGCTGTGGTATAGCTGTGTGTTGGGAGAAGAACTACCCCAAACCATAATGGATCCCTGGTGGAAAGTTGGATATTGTGTAAGGAATGAGAATCTGGCTCCAAATATGGAACACAGAGAGCTTGGGTCGTAAACAGCATATAACTAGTGCAAGCACCAGAAGTGCAAGAATCTGAAAAAAAAAAAAAAAAAAAGTTTCAGTTTGTATAAAGCTGAGCTCAATAATGACAGTAAAAATATTGTGTTCTTCCTAGAGCATCTTTTACACTGCTTATACAAATTGTTTACTTGTTTGTTCTCCAGTTCTTTCCTCTGGAGTCTTGGTTTGCTTAGGTTAACTCTTTAGGACAGGAGTTATGGGGTTTGCTGCCCCAGAATCTAGATTCCCTGGAGATGAAGGAAGGGGCACACCCAAACTTCCTCTTTGGAGCTGGGGGGATGGTTAATATTGTTTACTTCCTATTGAAACTGCTTCTGCCTTCAAAACAGGGCGTCCTCTAGTTCATGTCTTTGGATCAGGCAGCAAAAAGAGAGGGACAAATACAAGTGCTGCTTTACAAAGGAGGTCTGGAGCTGGGACTGTCACTGTGCTGTCGTGTTCCCCAGGGAACCGCTGCAGAGCAGAGCGATGCCATGCAGCCACCAGCCTCCACCACTGTGTGAGGACTGCTCACTTCCAAACCATTAGGAACTGCTTTTTCCTCAGCTTATTTCCTTAGTAAATTAAATTGTAATTGTGATTTACAGATGGATGGCATCACTTGTATTTGCCTGCTTACATTCATTACTCTCTGTTGTTTCAGCTATAAGACTGTGGCTGGGCAGCAGACAGGAAAGCTGCCTTCTTGCTGTGGCCTGGGTGCTTATTCTGGGACAGGTGAGACCTCTGCAATAGAGACTGGGTAACCAAATGCAGTTTGTTGCAACTTCGTAAAACACTGGAAATTGTTGAATGGAGTAAAGGCTGGAGAGAAGCAACTCTCCTTCAGGTGGCCAGAGAGGACACTTATTTTCATGTCTTGTAATTTCTTTTGCTTCATGCAGATGAATTTCCCATGTGTCAAGGGTTGTTGATGGTCTCTTAAAGCACCTCTATAGTAACTGGATGCTGTTTTGGGCACTTTCTTGAGGGCAAACCTTCTGGCAAGTCTAGCTGGAGCACCCACCACAGCATCACTAACACAGGGACCACTTCCAGCAGGTCAGCTTGTTAGAGCAAGGCATCATCTGTCAGCCAGATGTAAGACCCATAATGAAGGAATATGCCTTTTTTTTTTTTTTTTAGCATCAACAAGCCTTCTCTGAAGTCTCTTTAAACATAGGTGTAGACCACGTCTGTGTAGATTAACAAACAACTACAAGGTCAGATGATTGTAAGATGTTCATCTAGAGAAAGCTCATGGGGAAAAGATCTGAGGGAAGGGAGCTGTTAGATGTGAGCTGGTATTTCTCTTGCTTAATAAAAATGTGCATAGAAAAAGTGGGAAGTAACTACTAGAAACAGAAGGATATGGTGAGGAAGGAAATCACCTGGCCCTTGGGAAAGATAGCAGTTGGCTTATGCATTGTGTTTTATTTTGCACTTTGTTGATTTAACTGCTATGTAGTGTTTGGATGAAAGACCTTGAACGGATTCAAGCAGTGATGTTGAACCTTTTCAGGGAGATTCAGAGAAGCCAGCCATCTGCAGAGACCATTCCTGCAGCAGTGGGAACTGTGTTACCCTTCAGAAACTGAATTTATGCCCAGAAAGAACCGAAAACTGTGACGTGGTGAGATCAATAGAAAATAAGGTCACAGCTGAACAAAGGTCTCAAAAGTTTCCAGCTCTTACTTGCTCAAACCTCTCTCTTGCCTGAGGCCAACTCCATCAGCATTTTCTTGGGACAGTGAAGCTGTAAGCAGCATACTGTAAGACAGTTCTGCTGTGATTAAATGTAAGGAAATACAGGGCTGTCGGTTGTCAAGGTACTGCTGGTATTTTAATTTGAAGTGTCAGTCTCCTTGAATAGCTTTGCATCGATATTGAGCAGAATAAGAGGAATGAGTTTTGAGAACAAAGAGGTATCACTCAGTGGGCTAGAAAAGGGGAGATCTCGGAAGGAGGAACTGGATTTAGGGGACCCAGCTTGGCCTCTTTACTTGGAGCAGATTTGTCCACGTGTGATGTTCCTCCACCCTCATCTCCCTAAAACTCTCCTTGTTGCACCAAAGCAATTGTCTGTGCAAGGACTGGCACAGTTTGATTCCCAATGAATCCCATAAACACTGATTTAATTAAGTGTCCCTTGATCTTATGCATATTATCAAGGCAGGGTTTTTTCCACTTGCCTGGGGCTTTCTGAAAAACCTCAATTGCTTTTTCACCTGAGTTCTTTTCTAGCTTATTCCGCTAGTATTGGTTCCTAATGAACCTGTGACATTTATTCCCATCTCTCTCCACCCTCCCATCCCTAAATTCGTCTCTTTCCTGAGGTGAAATTTTATAATTTTCTTTACTAGGTAAAGAGAAAAAAAATACAGAAAGACTTAACACTTCCCAGAGCTAGCAGGTTCTTTTAATTCTTTCTATTATGACAATATGACAGATTCTTGCATTTCCCTGGCTCCCAGTGGAAATACCAGCCTCCTGAGGAGACAGAAAGAAGGGTATAAAGATGGAAGGCATTTACTCTTAGCAATGATTTTTCTAATGAGAGTTTTTAGTGGTGACATTAACAAGCTGTTCTCTTGAAGAATTTCCTGAGGGCTCCAGTGTCACTACATGCAGCATCAGCTAGGTGACAAGCACTCACCGCCACCCCAGTCACTGCAGAAACAGCATCCTCAGCAGGAGCGGGTCTGCACTCTCATTTTTGACAGAGGGATGGTGAATGCTGAGTGAAACAAGCAGCAAAGCCGCTTTCTTCTAGGTATTTGTTTCTAAACATTTGCATCTTTTATTTGCTATTTTCAGTGCGGGGGGCATTAGAAAAGAAAGCAAAAAAGAAAAAAAGAACAGCCTTATACTGAGGGATTTAAATGTTTTTGCAAAGCTTAATTAAACTTCTAAATCTGCACTCTAGACAGTTAAGCATTGCAATAGGTAAGATGAAGTGTAGAGAAGTCAAGGGACTAATCCAAGGTCAGTGACAGAGTCAGGAGTAGCCCTTGGGGGGTTCACTCCACTCCTCTGTTGGTGGTAAATCATTGACAGTAATTCCAGACTGGCCAGCAGATTTCCCTCACTCTGAGACCAGTGAGAGCAGGGGACTTGCTTTAAATCCAAGCCATCTTTGTCTGGCCAGCAGATAACCTTTAGGTCCTGATGATAATTGTTTTATGTATTTAATTATCTTATCATAACCCTTTGTTATCACAACAACCAGGACAGTGACAATTTGGTTAAGAAAACACAAAGGCAAGAAAAGTTAATGCAGAAAAAGAACACCCAGATGTGGAAGTGGGCCAACAGGGTGTCAATCTGCCTCTCCGAAACCTCTTTCTAGGAGCCACATGAGGATAACAAATCTTTAAATAAAAAGACACCAGATTCAGCTACTTGGAAAAACTGTTTGTAGAAACCAAGCACCGAACGAGTTTGTCAGAAATCCTCTCACAAGAGTCTGTTGTCAGTCCATTAGCAAAGTCAACAAAACAGACTGCATCCTTACGCAGATGCATAGATCTGGTGCAGACCCACTGGGGGAGGAACCCTTTAAGCAGTTCCCCAGCTTGCTCAGGGGACTGGGACACAGGCACCCACTGGAGTCCTGCAGGAAATCGTATCGTGGTTACCCCTTGGCACTTGGACTTTGGGGGCTGCCTGTTATTTGTAGTATAGGTTTTTCTGAAAGAGCTTCCAAGCTCTATTTTGCTTTCTAACCCGATTGTATAATCTTCAAAGTATCAGACCTTCACAGACTGAGAAACCCATTTTCTGTCTGGCTTTACTCATGATGCTTGTCATGAACCATAGATTAACAAGTGATTAAAATTGCACTACAGCAAGTATGTAAGTGTAAATCTGAATGATGCATGATTACTCTGAGCCAGCAGACATGTACAAATAATTGGCCTTTAAAGTTCATTAGTCAGTTTTATTACAAATAGTGCATTTGCATGATGTTTGTAAATTTATGCACCAGCGGGCTTAAGTGATGACAGCATTCCACTGACTAGGCAAAGCAATTACAAAAAGCACATCCACTATTTGAAATGCCAACACAAACACTTGTTTTAATAACTGGTCATAGCGTTTTAGTCCTGGGAGCAAGAGCTGCTAAACTCTTTAGTTACAGCAAGTGGCATACACAGGCAAAGTGTCTCAACAGGCTGAACAATTGCTTCCAAATTGTTTTCACCATTGATTCACCCCCACACTCAGTATGTCTGAATTAGAAGTAGAAAGCTTTTGAATTAGATGCTGTTAGATTTACCTTTTCCTTTCGATGCTGAAGAGCCTCTCTGAGACTGTCACAGAGGATTTAGCTATACACCGCTATTCTCTATATGTGAATCCAATAAGAACTGAAAGATAATTGGGGAGATTGTAGGGGTTATAGTATCATTAGTACTGATCTGTTCCTCTCCGGGCTTGATGAGAAGATTAGTAGTGGAGGTAAAGAGGAAAACACTCAGTTTGAAGAAGAACATGGATTAATCTGCTAGGTAGTGAGAGAAGATAAACCCTATCTCCCGGCTGTTTTCCTAAATATTAATTGTATTTTTGGTCTATGCACATCTACTTTTGCACTTCTAGAAAGTGACCAGAAATGTCTCGATCAATAAAAATTAGATAAAAGATCCATGTGTGATTACACTGAAGTGTTGCATGCCTGCATTGCCTCCAGATAAAGACTACTGCATCATGCTTTCCATTTCTAGGTTATCTATGATTCCCAGCTAAGAAGCCCTATACTTTGGGATACCAGAACCAATACAGTATTGTCAGCCTGAATCTGTTTCTTCATTGCTTGCTTATCTCAGCTCCAATGTGAGACAATTAACATACCATACGTTGCGCTCTTCATTAGCCAATGCATTTGACAGTGCTCCTGAATGCTGTCCATGACATAGCTTTTTATGCAATCGCACACAGCTGCATTAACAAAAACTGGGGAGGGAGGTGTGTGTATGTGCATATATATAGATATACGCAGGCATGCATGGCAGTTCAGTTATAGCTATGGTAAACACTCACAGCAGGAACAAACCGATGACGAGTGAACCATAAAAGGCTAATTTGAGAAAAACTTATAAAGACTTGAAGGGTTCTTTGAAAGCAGATTATATGCTCCTAAGATTTCCATTATATCACTATAATAGAAAAAAATTCTCGCATTAGGTTAAAGATCTAGTAGCATTCCGCACTGCGCACAGAATATCTCACATTATCAAACCAAATACAGCTCATTCCTATTAAATAGCTTCGTTGCTTGTATTCATTAAAGTTTGAACTTTAGTACAGAAAACTTCCAGCAACTGGAAACATATGAGCTTCAAGCACAAGTTCTTTAACTCATAATAGCAAGAACCTGGGAGCCACCAGCCTGGGCTAGATTTTTTTCTGTCCTTTCCATGCATCCCACTGGCTCAATTATCAGACAGACTAGTAGGCAATAGTGGTGCAAGACATAAATGCCACCTCACTGCACTGCAAAGCACTCATCAGACCAGGTGTGTAAAGTGGTGTTGGCCACATGTTGCCCAAAAACCTTCTTCTGTCACTTGAAGCAATCATCTGTGAGATAGCTTCTTGTCAGTTGGTACCTTGACTAATGAAGACACTCTGCAGTGGCTTCCCCAGTATCACAGAAGCTTCTCTGTCCATGTCACCTTCTGAGTTGTGTTTAATGTTGCCATACACCATATAAAGAACTAGTAGTTTTCCCTTTCTGAGCAAAGGTGATAGGAGTGTCTGATGTCAGAGTTGCTTTTAGCTTGTCAAAGGGACCCAAACTGAGGTCACTAGAGGTTAGGGATTGGATATTTTTTAAAAACTAAACAGAAATTCCTTTCAGGATAACCCACAGGAAGTCACCTTTCAGTACAAGGGTGAACTTTTCAGTCTAAGTCTCCTCTGATCTTCTGAAGTCAAATCTGAGCTTCTCAAGTCTTCTTTCTAGCCAAACTACTGCTTAGTCACATGTGCTCCAAGTGACAAATGGAGGCTCAGTATCCTAAATATGGAAGTGGTAGAAATGTCCTGGGCTGAATGATGCATTACTGACAGATCACAGTGTGGATGGCTGCACTGCATTTCCTGTGGTGTGTTTTGGATAAGAAGGGTTGATAAATTGTTACTTAAACTTGATGACCATTCAATTCCAATAGCAAACTGGGATACAGAAAATGAATACTGTCTCTTTTGCAAAAGGAAACGCTTTACTTGGGCGTGAGCCATGACTGTTGTGGCTAAAGGATGACATTACACATTACTGTACATTTTGTGTTTTCACCACAAGGGAACAGATGAGTATCTGAACAGATACAAACACAGCTGAGAAATGCAGGCTCTCATTTCAGATGCTTTGAGTGTATTCACTGGGTAATCATCACGAGCAAGGAAAATCTTCTGCCTTTTTTAACCTTACAAGGCTTTTCAGAAGCATGGACTTGTTTTAATTGCATGGAAGTTCTTATCATAGGAAAAAATAGGTATAGATACAGTTAATCATTTCAGTCTGATGTTGAAGTTATCGTCTCTTAAGTTATAACAAAATTCCTCTTGCAAAGTTGCTATTGCTGTTTGTGTTTTTGTCTTGCTTTTACAGTAGGCTGCTCTTAGTTAATTCTCTCATGCAGTAGGTGTTTTCTAATCTTAGCTTTTCAGTAGTGTTTTCTCCAAGTGAAGGATTTCATCTTGTGAAAGCATAATGAGCATCATAGATTCATTTGTTACATAGATAATTTTTTATCAGGATAAAATTGAATTTCTGCAGTATAGGTGACTGTTCAGGTTCCCTTTCCCTTCCCTTCCCTTCCCTTCCCTTCCCTTCCCTTCCCTTCCCTTTGATGGCCCAAAGGCTAGACTGCATTTAAGACAGTTTGTAAAGGCTGCATTTCATCATGGATACATTCTTTTATATACACTGATCTGTTTAAGAAGGTGTTTCATGAAACAAGTCATACACTGTGGCTGTATACAGCTTTCCAAATTTTGGTAGGACATCTGGAAGGCAAAACCAATACTTGTTAACAGAAATATGAAGACTTAAGTAGCCCATTAAATCCTATTTTGTGTGAAATATTTTGACCACTAGTTGTAGCATTCCTGATAAATTTGGATACTGCATTCGCTGTTCAGGAGAAAAGCTTTTCTCTTCATGCAGTCTGCAGCACGGTTTAGTTCCTGTCATGTAATAATGACACCCTAAAATACCTTGTTAATCTGAATGGATACTTATCATTCTCAGGGAAGGAGCTCTTTTCCAGATAACTCTCTTAAAACAGCCAGTGCCAGCAAAGAAAAGAGCTCCATTAACTGCTGTCATCCCAGTTTAAAGGAGCTTTTAATGTCTTCTCAGTTGCCTTGTGAAGACTGTCGGGAATTTTCAAAGCCTTAAGCTGTTTTCCCTTTACCTCTCAAAATGAAAACAAACACACAAATCTTTTTTTAGTGACTTTACCAGCTCTTTCTTTTTCAAATAAAGCCTTGGTACGCGCTACCTTTCCAATTGCCTTAATCGTAACTGTTGGACAGACGGTCACTGTGTGCCACGTGCCCTCCAGCCTTTTCAGAGCATCAGGCTGTGTGTCAGTTCACTGTGCCCTGGCCAAGGTGGCTGGGACAACTGCTGGGACTGCCAGACCTATAATAAAACAACTGCCCTGCAACTTGGCTATTGGAGAGAAAATCAAAGCAAAGGCAATTTGGTTTTCTTTTTCTTAAAGACTTGAATTTGGGGTTGGGAGGCTGGGGAGAGGAGATATGAATGGAAGGAGGAAGTGGGGATATGCATGTCCAGACCCAGTTCCTGGACCTCACATGCATCCTGCAGCAGGGAAGGCTCTCTCTTCTCAGCAGATCCACCCTTGATCTTGTTGCAGCCAAAGTCCTACAATGTTTCAAGTTCACACCATACTACTTATTTCTAATGTTATGCAGAATTTCTTTTAAATTGCAAATTAACTTTATTTATAGTGATTACACACACACAGAGAAACCTCAGTATTGTTTCAGATTTTTTTTTACATTGCCCACGCTGTTGCTCAGAAAACCCTGTAGGAACAGAATGGGAACCACTGGGCCTGGCTCCAGACTTTGGCAGCCTGTTTATTAAGGGGCAAAGGAAAGGGTTTTTACAAACTTCAATAAACAGTTATTTTAGTTAATAGTCCAAGTCCTGATTATTCTCCTCATTGTGACTTACACTGATTTCAGGGAGAGTTGTATTATATCCAGACTGGAGGCAGGAGGTTATGTTTCTGCTGAACTCAACAAAAGCTGGATTGTGTGCTTGTAGTACAGTTGCTTTGAATAGAATCTGGACCCATATGTTGAAACTGTTCTGGTCTCTAATTAAAGACTAGTATCTCTGCACTGCACACTGAGTTATTTTGAGGCAGTGAGAATACCACAGCAGGGAGTGTACTTGGAGAGTTGGTACTGAAGGCCTTGTTACACCCTGCATTAAAGATACGTGAGTAACTGTGAAAGCTTCAGCTTCACCTGAAACTGTTCTTTTTCTTTTTTTTTCTTCTTTTTTTTTTTTTTTTAGGGAAAAAATGTCCAAACCTTTTCAGTTATTAAATCCTGTGTTGTGTTGAATAGAACAAAGGAGGTTTTGAAGTCTATTTAACTCCACTTTGAAATAAAGCAAATAAAATGTAGGAACAGGGTAAGACTCTGAAGGAGATTTAGGTGTTGCTAACAGAAAAGAGGAGTAGCTGATTGTGCTGATGCTTTTGTCTAGATCAACAGGAGTGATTGGATGACATTTTCTGTTCTTTCAGAAAAATTGTTACCCTTCCTGCTTTCTCTATCCTTGCAATCACATCCACAATCTTTCATGTGGGCCATTTGTAAATCGAGCCAACATAATGGCTTCTGTCTATTCACAGAGCCGGTCAAGATCTCCTGGTCTGACTTCCTGAGTGTAATGGGATACTTCAGGCCATTAGGACTCTACAGGGACCCATAAAGCAAGACCCTCTAGAGTGCGTTCAGTTTGGCTCCAAAGACATCATGTGAAAATTCGTCTGGTCTAGCTCTAGCACCGAAAGGGAGTCCAGTCAAAGCTGCAGTTAAATGCAGAGGCCGGAAAGAGTACTTCAACTCATGTATCTCTGAACTTGACAAGGTTTTCTAGACTATCCCATGTGATCTCTGTATCAGATGGCTAATGCTACTTGAGCTAAACACCAAGGGATTAAACTGTTTGTTTCAGCAGTGACAACCATTTAAAAAGACTGCATTTAATTTTAAATTCGATTTCATCTGAATTAAACTAAGAATTTCCGGTTATAATCAAACCTTTTGTTGAATTGATTCAAGAAGATTTACTTACTACTTAGCTTTATGAGAAGCAAAATATCAGTTTTACAATATGTTTAGCCTTCTTTCAGTCTTCATTTTGAGAAACTGAATGGACATCTTTAAATATCAGCATAAGGCAAGTTGCTCAGTACTTGAAATACTCCAGCTGTGCAGGTTAGGACCATGTGGAGTAATTCTGAAGACAGCCCCCTGATCAACTCCGCTTGCTTTGTAGGTTCACAGAGTAGTGGTGGTGTGTGCAAACCAGATTATTCATGGAGAAATTAATGTAGAAGTTCTGCTCCAGCTGCATATGAAATATGTTCTACCTCCTTATAGGGACATCAGGTTCAAACCGGTCCTTCAGACAGTTTCAAGTAACATGAATGATAAGGATACTTTAGGAAATCTTCTTCAATCTAATTTTAAGTAAAACCCAGGAAGATTATCACAGAGGTAGGGGTATCAGCAAGAACTACCTTGATATACTGACCCAGTACTGTTGTGCTGAATTACTCATCACTGCAGCCATTGCCTTTGTGACTCTCTCATATATCTTCTTCAACTTTCAGCAGCCTTTTTAGTCCTAGAAAGCAAGGCCAGAGACATAGGGAATTGATAAGACATAGGGAAGTGATATATAGGCTTACTTCATATTCGAAACCAGGATCGGTTACACCTGTACAAAGGTGCCAGTGGTCATTTAATCATTGTTTTGGTTTGCATTTGTGGGTTTGGGGATTTTTTTTTTTGTTTTGATGGGGTTTTTTTATTTTTTTTTTATTTGAACAGTGAGGAAGTTTCCATAATCTCATACAGATAAGAAACCAAGACATCAGAATTGTGTTGTGCATTCCTGTACTTATCCTTCTAATCCTAGTTCTTTCTACTTCTTTTGTACATTACACAGTCCTATTAATTATGCTTGTCACGGTATTGTACTAAGAGCTTGTGTTGAATTTTAATTGATTGCCTCACTGGGCTTTACTTTGCTTATCTTAATCTGCAGGTAGAACCTACATAAAGGGTATTTTTTTAGAAGGGACTGGAATTATCCCACTGTGCAGGTTCCTACAGTTTCACTCTGCCCTTATTCCTGTTCTAAACCCGATCTTGTGCCATCAATACACTTTTCCTGAAGCCATTGTTTTTACCGACCACCAGATACTTGATAAAAATGTTAAATAGAATGTGACAGAGGACTGGCCCATACAGTTTACCTTGAAGACACACAGTCAAGGACTGTCTGCTCATTACAGTCTTTAAGTTTCTTGTTTTAGAAAATTGCATTTCTTATGAAAGAGGTAACAGATGATCACTTATTTGTATGGGTTTTTTTGCTGAATGCCAAAGTTTAAAAATTGCCTTGGTAGGCTACTAGAAGTCTACTTCTGCTTAAGAACATCACACAATGAGAAAGCTATCATCCTTGGACAGCCTGAGTTACCTGCTTACATATGGACTAAAATCCATGTAAAGGGTAGATTGCATTTAAAATTAAAATGCACAGATAATGTTTTCCTTCTTTGTGTTAAAAGGATGATAACATAATGATCAATCTTTGTCAGAGTATTCTAACACACTGATCCTAATATTGCCCTTGTGAAACAAAAATCTGAACTCTGCAGTGCTAAAAGTGCTGCATCTCTCATCTTCATCACTGCCTGTCTAGGTACTCAAATATGCTAGGCATTCTTTTGTAATTTGTTGTTGTTGTTTAGCTAGATAAAACATAACTGCAGTCCATTAATTTTTTCTTGTTTTGCTTTATCCTTGTCTCTCTTGTAATTTGAATCAAAACTCCTGGAAATAGTTGGTCTCCTGGAATACTTAGATTAGGTTGTGTTTGAGTTTGCTTTTTCATAGAAGTCCTCTGGTTTTCCATGAGCTTACAGGAATAAATGGAAGTGATACTGAATCATATCTGCCCAAGTTTATAACAGGGGAATGACTTCTAATTACAGGCAGTCATTCATAAATATGTGTCTTCTTGACTGTGTGCTTTCCCACAGTAACAAATTGTATCTTTCTTGACCATATATTCTCTTATATGGTTCTGTTTTCACTTGGCTTGAAAATATTGCCTGTGTACACAAAAGGTACCATGGTCCCATTTCAGCAAGCTGCTTGTACTAGATGTATTGTAGTTATCAAAGAAATTGATGGTATTTCCCCGAACAAGGCTGCGTGCTGATGCATACTTAAATGTGTTCCTGAATCAGAGCCTCACGAGACAAGGTCATACTTAAAGGATTTTCCATTGTAACCTAAATAGTTGATAAACACAACGGTGAGGGAGGAATGTGACTTAGTGAACAGCCATTTGGGCAGATAACTTAAATGCTTAGAAAGAGGAAGCATGGAGCTAATAAGCTAATTTGCTTAAAGCTCTTATGTCTCTTCTGTTTGTGTTTCATGTACAGGGATCTGAGCCTTGAAAAGATAAATCAGAGGAGATGGTAGACTTGGTGTATACCAGGATGAACTCCCTGGACATGAGCAAAGTCCCTGTCTGTGCATTCCTCTAGGTTGTAGATCTGTGCATGAAGAGCATGGTGAAACAACAGCCTGATACCTATTGTAACAAGGTTTGTGGAAGGAATACAGCTGTACTACAGAGAAGGGAAGAAAAGGAGGACCAAGGTAAAAAAATAAAAAACATTGAACCACAGGAACCAAATGTTGAATGACATAAAACAGAAGGCAACACCAAGCAGCACACCCTTCACAGCACTCCTCTGAAGGCATCCTAGGAGCCAGTGGCTACTAGTCATCAGGGCTCAACCCAGGCAGCACAGGGCAAGCCAACAGAAAGGCTGTTTGAGGCTTCGAGCAAACTGGTCTAGTGGAAGGTGTCCCTGCCCGTGGCAGGGGGTTGGAACTCGGTGATCTTTAAGGTCCTTTCCGAACCAAAACATTCTGTAATTCTATGATTCTACAAAGGAGCCATGCAGTGGATGGGATTCTTCCTGGAAATCTTCCTCCTCCTGGTACTGCCCTGACCATCTTTGCTGCAGCCAGGGGCAGGTCAACCAGGAGTTTCCACAACCTGGGACCAGGTGCTGCACTCGAGCACACTTTGGTCTGAGCCAGTGTAAGTGTTCCTCTTTTCCTCCTACCCTGCACAGCCCTGCAAGAGCACCATCTGGGTGGCCAAGGTCACCTGATGTGGAACAAAGGCAACTACTTTCAAAGACCCTCCACAAAGGATGTTATGTTCTCCCTGGTGTTACTAAGATGAGTACAACATATAACTTTGTAGGACCCAGAGGGTTATTTTCATGACTTCAATAAATACCTTGAGTAGAAGAATAAAGTTTATGCTTTGGGTTGCAGAAGCATGAGTTTTTACCTCATTCATGTACTAAAAAGCTAACCCAGCCACAGATGGAGTACCTGCACACAAGGTGACAAAGTGAAGGCAGCTGGACATAAGGTCTATATGATACTCTTTTTGTGTGCTGTTGGGCACAGCCATTTCTGTGCTAACCTCAAGATATGGAGTTGCCCAGGTCTAAATTTGCTAGAAGCGTTGAAAACTGGCGGGGAAGTAGTAAATTGACACTACAATTAGTAGCAAAAGTAGCAATCTCTTATAATATTGAAATAATTTGAAATATAATAATATAAAAGTATTCTAGCCTTTTTTGTCCTCTACCTTGTCACATCTAATCTGCACCAAAGTTTGGATATCCAAAAGGAAAGCTAAAAATGGTAGAATTTTTGCAAGCATAAGCAATCCAGAACAAAAGAGCTTTTAAGGATGATCAGTTCCAGCAATGCTTCCTTGAAGTCACACTGCTAGCAGCTGGATTTTTTGTTTTGTTTGGTTTTGGTTTTTTTAACTATGCTAGTAAAATAATGATTCAGACATATTTTTTTATATATACACATTTTTATGAACATAAACTACATAGAACTTTATTAGAAAACATTGCAAATGAGATTCTAGATGTTAAGTAGGAGAGGCAAAGCTGAAACACAGCTTGCCTCTATTAGCTTTTGTTGGAAGTAGCTGGGATCTCCCAAAGTGAAACAGTTAGTTAAACATTAGCAACTCAGGTACTAAGGGCAGTTTAAAAATATCCTGACTGTAATAACTGATGAAGCAAGAGCACGTTTCATCTGTACTATTCTACAAGTTGCATAACATACGTTAAAGCTGAGTATAAAGCCAGTACTTCATTGTCACAGGTAACTGGAACCACCACTTTTTAATTATCGGCTTATCTGTTAAACTGCTTACTCTGAACACTTTTCCCAGTTTCAGGGTATTTTGATTCTCACATGGTAAATGCATTATACATAATTTTCCTCTTTTTCTATACCACTTCTATTTGAAAATATCATTCGAAGTTCTTGGCAGAAAACTAGACTCTTCCCTTAAAGAGCTATAAATTCTTCTCTTGTCTTGTTCTGTCAAGTGTGCTGAAAATCCTGGACGTTTATAACGCTTTATCTATAAAAGGTAGTTCAAGCTATGCAGACAATTAGGTACATTCATGGTCATAATCTCCTGCTCCCTCTCTTCAAGTCCTGCAGATTCCAGTGTATGACTAGATTAAAAAAAAAGAAGGCAAAATAAAGAAACAGCAAAATTTTACTGGTGTCTTTCTTGTCTCCCCTTGTAAAACATTCCTCAGCCTTATTCTTTCTTTGAGCAAGACATCATCTTCCACCCAGATACAAAGAAGAAGGACAGTGATCTCTGAAAACTTGTCATAAGTTTGTAGATGGGGAACTGAAATTTAGGCTTATGTGAATTATACTCACAAAAAGATCAACAAATGGCAAATGGCTGGGCTGGTGACATATTGGTTTGAGGAGGAGAAAAGTTATGTCCCTGAATCTTACACTGCTTTGTAAGAACTCCATTTTTAGCTTCTTTGTTGTTTTCTTTCCAGGGAAAACGTCTATAAAGAGAGCTTATATATTGTGCTATATACTTTGAGGATTTGAACAAGCTATTCCCAATAAACACTTGTATAGGACTTCATATGTTGTTTTACCTGAGCTGCAGTGTTTCTCATCAGAAGCAGGTTGATTTTATAGGTGGAACGAGTGACTCCATAATGTAAGACACTTGGGAAAGGACCCATCCTATCTGGATCAGATGTGGGTAATTTTGGATTCTGTATGAATAGCACTAGACCTTCACTATGTGAATTATTTAAAAAAAAAAAAAAAAAAGAAAGAGGGAGGGGGGTTCAGAGGTCTGACAGTAAAAATAAGGAGTAAATTACTTTGTATGTGTTTAACCCAATTTTATAATTGAAGCCTACTTCTTTCTTTGTAATACTACAAAGACCCTATTGAAGTAATTGTAGAAGCCTCCATTTCAGGGTTATTTTCAAGTGGGTTGGGTTGGGGTTTTTTTCAGAGCAAATGCTTCCAAGCATGCTGCTTCTCTCTGTCTGCTGACAGTGCCACACAAATAATTACTCTTTCTGCTTTACTTTTGATCTGGAGAAAGAGTTGTTTTACAGTGAAAGATGCTGACTTCCTTTCTTGGTAATCACAGTGGAGCAGGTGTTCCTTCTTCCCACAGATTGCAGGTGTTCTCCTGGGTAGCTTTCTAAAATAATTTTGATGTGTCCCCGATTGATGTTCAAACAGCCAAAGTGAGTAATTTTGCAGCAGACTCTGTTTTAACTGAGCTGGACTATACTTCTCCTAGGTTAAGCCCATGTGGATGAAATAATACTGTTACCAGGCTTAAGACATATATACATATACATATACATATATATATATATATAAATGTTGTCAGAGACCCTTACTGAAGATACTGTCCCAAAATTATGTCAGGTGCTGCTTTCCAAATAGCTTTAATGTGGCAGTGATTGTTACCCTCTCTACCTCTACAGAGTGAATTAAAGGAGTTTAAAGGCAGTAGTCCAGATTTAGTACTTTCTATTGAAGGTCCAGCAGTTATGAAGTTGGAACTGAGCAGAAAATAGCCCTTTGACTTGGATTATTAAGAAACATTGACAGGACAGTCATTTTATTTCTCATTTCTCCATGTATTTACTGTTCCACATATCTATAAGAGGACAGGCATTTACCATGCACTGATTATTGTTTCACAGGGTACAGTATGAAGCATACATCTAAACACATAAGAAAAAAATTAAAAGTCTAACAAAACAGCAACTTAACATCATTTACCTTGTGTATTTTTTACTTAGGAAGTAAGTCTTTATGAGAATATATGTATATACATGCTGTTACTAGAGAAGAACTATTTACCTGGCAACATACATTAAGGAAAGTGTATGTGACAGTACAATATGCAATGGGGAACATAGCTTTATTTTGGGGTTTTACATTCTAAAATCTAAAGTCATGAAGGAGGTTAAGCAAATACTAAGCAGATACTGATAAATTGTTAAAATTAAATTCTTATGTTCTTCTCTGATGGCATGTATTGTTGAAAGATATTTTAAGAATGTTTGTGCAATATAATTAAAAATTGGATTATTTAATAAAATAGAATAATTTCCTTGTACATGTAGTGTTTGTAATTTGAAATACCTCATACATGGATTAAAGGTTTTAGAAGGAATAGTAAAATGCAGTTCGTACTTCAGCAAATGTCACAAATAAATAATAAAAGACTCATCAGGACACAAACGTATAGGTAAATCCAAAATAGACTTTTTTTTTAATTCAGAACATTGCACTTGAGAAAGTTTGTGGCTGCATAACAGATTGTGTTACATGGTTTGGTCAACTGACCTCCATTCCTCTTCCCTCCAATCCAAACTGCAGAAGATCTAATCTCAAGCCTTCTCAGTTTTAACCTGCTTCTCACTTCCCCCAAAATTCTAACAGCTTTGAGGCTAATTGCAGCTGAGGCCTATTGGAGATCCACAAACTAGGGTGCTTGTAGCTTATTTTGTTTCCTGACCTAGTTGGGTAGGTGTTCTCTGATCGTACATACTAGCCTCTGTTAACACACAGGGAAGACAAAGTGGTGTTAGCTTCTCTTTAACTGCAAGGAGAGAAAAAAGGAGGGAAGTTGTCTGAGATGCTGGACAGATAGAATAGGATGCAGTGGCTTTCTACAGGTGATCTTGCTATCTCAGATTGTGTTATATACAGCAAAGTCTAAAGAGCTCTTCAGCTAAATAGGATAGAAGTCTGCTTCAGGGTGACTGAAATTTCTCTCTAGACATTATCAATTATATAGGAAGCTCTCCAGTGCGGTTCATCTGGGCCAACAGAATTTGGAAGTGAATGACTCTCCATTTGTATGCCTTATAGGGTCCAGAGGAGAGCTGAGCATCAGCCTTTGCCCTACTATGGCTGTCCTAACAAGGTAATTTTTGGGTCCTCTTTGTTACTATTCAGTCTCTTTTAATACAGTGAATATCTAGCTATTCAACCAAATGTGAAAGAACTTCAAAATGACCTACTAAGACAAGTGTTTCCCTCACCCATCTTCCCTTCTGAACAAAAACGCAGTCTTCCATGAGGGCCTGGGGGTTAGATAATTACCTCTAAGGCAGAAAGAAAATTAACCTAGACACCTCACATAATAGAGATAAAAAAGGGGATCATCTTTCCTTTGGAAAATGTTCCCTGTGGAGTCTGATCTCGTTGACATTATCTGAATTTGCTTGTTGGGCTGGACCTGGCAGGAACAATATGTAAAGAACAAGTGATATGCTGCTAAGGACTTGGGCAATCCCAGCCACAAAAGTAGATTTAAAGGTAACTTGGATGCAACAGCACAAATGTGTTTCTTACTCTTCATTTTTTCAGCTGCAAAAGCCATCATTTGGGTAGATTGGCAGGGAGTTGGGAGGATTAAGAAGGGTTAGTTTTTTGTTCGTTTTGTGGGCTTTTTAATTTAAATTTGGTAGATAGTACAGTGGAGTTCTTGCGATATCTTTTCTTTTTTTTTTTTTTTTTTTTTTTTTTTTGGCAAGAAGTGTTAATTTTCTCCACTAGTCAAATAAAGTTTAGTGTCATCAACAGCTGCCAAACTACGTACAATTATTACAATGGATTAATCTATTATCAATTTAAATTATGCTTTTCACAGTGCACTGAGCAGAAGCAGAGTTGATACATATGAGAAACATGCAGAATTTTCTTTCACTTGTGAAGTTAAATTCATCTCTCCAGTGCTGAGCTTCTTCACAGCACATTGGTTTATGGTCAATGGTAATGCTACTCATTCTGTTCTGTCTGCACTACATCTTGGAACACGTTTTTCTGGTCAGACCATCGGATTCTGCTAGTAGCAATTTGCCATCACTGGTTTTCTTAGATTAAGCTAACACACCTGTAACACTGGTGGCTGGCTGTTTATATTCACCTTATCACTGAGTCTTCAGTAGAAAAAGAGAGAGTTTTTTTTTAATTGATATTTTCTATAGAGATGCAATCTGGAGAGCTACTTAGTGTCAAGGCATGTGCATGGATTCTGCCGGTGCCATCGACATCTTTACCTCCACTGCCCTCCCCATTGAGACTGTGTGTACTGCAGGAAGACAAAAGTTTTCTCCAGAGTTCATAAGAAACATGCATTATTAATAAAGTATAGAGAACCCAGCCTTTGACTCTTGAACTGCTAGTCCTGTCACAGCTGAAGTGCCAGAGTAATTTTTATCTTTCTGTACTCCTTAGGGTTATTTTGGGTTTCCACTGGTTTAGAGAGAATCTGGGTCACAGCTCAGCCATCTGTCTGTAGATGACTTTTCCTCAGAAATGCTCTCTGTCTCATTTTAGTCTGTACCTATGATCTGAAAGCAGCTAGAGCTGGGTAAGATATTTCCACAAACTATGTTTTCATTCAAAAACGCTAATGAGTTGAAACTGAAACTTTTTTTTTTGACAAATGTTTGTTGAGATTATTTCTTTGCTTTAAGGTGAGGTTTCTTGAGGCTTCTTTTCAAACAGGGCTAGTCCACAGTAGCCTAGTGGTTACAGTGCTTCCTTGGGGCCAGGAGACTCAATGCCAGATCTCTCCTTGATGTGATTTGAAGCACAGATGTGAGTTCAGGTTACATGAGAGAATTTATAAGCTACTTTCAAACCCTTGGAAGAGTTACAGCTTGATGGAAAGGGTTATGTTCCATCAGTGTCACTTTGTGCAACCAGTTCCCAAAGCAACCTGGTAGCATGGTGATAAATTCCCACTGTTCAGAACCTAACAGTGAGAAGACAGAGTAAACTCAAAAAAATCTAGGTCCTTCTGTTCTCCCCCTAGGACAGAGTAGTCTGTGTGTGTTGCTTCATGTTTATTGCAAGTTAAGGCTAAAGGTCAGATATCTTGATTTCTTCTACTAAGATAAAGGTCAAACAGTATGTTACAGAATTTGGAAACTGGTTTACAGAGTAAAATCAATAAACTCATAACTGCATTGCAAGCTGTTGGTTCGGGAGCTCTCTCAGGAGTGTTGATCACACATGAAGTTGAAGTTGTCTGTGTTGTTCTGACAGTTATTCTCCACAACTGGAATGGGCTTCTTGGAGATGAATTTTGCTTTGGATTGAGGCTCCAAGTCATGTTTCTACTTTGGCAGCACAGTCCTAGACGGTAAATAGAGGGCTTCTGTGAGGTCTTTATGTCTGACATGGAGGTTTTTTAGACATGCTTTGAAATTTAGTGTTTCCCTACTTACAAAGATATCTTCATCCAATGGATGTGACTTTGGCCATTTGACATCCATGATTGTGACTGGAATTCTCATAGTTTATTCCAGAAGGGGTCTTTGAGTCCAGAAGTGCCCTGAAGTATTGCTTCCACATTTCTGTTAGCTCATTTTCCTAGGAGTAGATTCAAATACAGTCTTAAACTACCTCAATATCATTTTGCATACCAAATGCCCTAAAGAATTCTTTTGTTTTCTTGTAGCAGTTTATATTTGGGTTCACCCCTCGATGACTAGATGTTTTGTAACTTGAATCTCTTCATATTTTCATAATAACACGCAATTTGCCATATAATAGAAACCATTCTCTGCAGAACATCTCCAACCTGTTTCACGATTGAAGTTATGTTAAAGACTTTCTGCAGGACCTCCACATAGCTTGTCAAGGTGAGATACATGGCTGATTTGACATTTAGAATGCCTCTATTTTCCTTTTTTCATAGAAATAATATCAGCACTAACATTCAGTTAACCTCAGTAATGGACAGATATTCCTACAATATTTCCTTAGGCTTGTCTGCCTAAGGTGAGTTAGTGCTACTTTCCAGGCAAGTCTGAGGATCATGATTGCCTGGCAGTTTTGGAAAAAAAGGTATTGAGTTTGCATTGCCTGTCTTAAAATTACATCTCATTTTATATAGTAGGATTTTATCTTCTATTTCAGCCTCTTGAGACATTTGGCAAGCTTATCTTTTAATCCTTGGAAAAGCAGGATTTTGCAATATTTCCTTTCTGATGTTAATTCCTGGTGCTTTGGAAGGAAGTGTCATAATCCCTGCAAAGGGACAATCATATTGTAACTTGCCTAAAGGAAAGTTTCTTTATAACATCAGTCAGTAATTCCTTGGCATGTGTCCCAAAACATGAGGATTATATCCCTTACAAGCATGGCATTATCTAAAATCACCATAGTTATAAGTGTTGGGTCATACGAACATTTTATACTGTATGTAAGACTTTAGTTTTGGGTAAGGCCATAGGAAGATGACTGTGATGGCCTGAAAACAAAGACCAAAAATTGTGCTGATCCCAAAAGGATTCTGGAACTGCCTAAATCACAGGTTTTACACTGATTGTGAACTAAATACAGCCTGGAGTAGAATGACCTAACATAAGATTATTGTATACTGTGAGGGCAATTACAGTTCCCTTGGAACTGCTGCTGTCACCTCTCAAAAGAATGGTCATAAGCAGACTATGGGTCCACCCAGACTGGTTCTCTGGACCTTGACCAGGTCAAGGAGATGGATAGTGAAATATATAAGAATAGGGTAAGAACGTAGTGATACATCCCTAATTCACCCTTCCACCTCTGTGAAGACTGAGGGTTGAAGCAGTGTAAACCATCACACAATTTCCTGTGGCAAGAGATGTCTTACGGGAGGACAAGGTCTCCATTTGCCTGGGGATTTTGTGAACTTTTATGTGAGAACGTTATCTGAAATACGAAATTTTAAAGGAAACTTCAGGATTGTTTGTGCGTATGTGTGTATATGTGTTTTGATATGGTTGTTGTTTTGTCTGATGGATGCCTGTGGAATCCTGATAGCAGAATAAATATTTTTTTTTATTATTTTTATTTGACAAACCTATGAGGTAGCTGGCTGTTAATGAAAATCCCTGCTATATCACACATTTGGAGAAATAGTCAGAGCTTAAATTTGGGTTAGCAGGACATTTTGCTCTAGATTTGAATTCAGCTTATCTTTATTAATGTCACTCTGGAGGAACTGCAGAAAGTAATGGAAGGAAAGGTGGTCAGATTTTGGTCTTTCTTTCTCCTCACAATTTCAATGTACAAATATTCTAGTTTCAACCAATGACAGAAAGTGTAGTAACTTTGTCAGCAGGTATAAAAATCCTTAAGAAATACTAGATACTGAGCATGCATCAATCTTCTCTGGTAGGAGATTTTTGTAATGCAGAAAATTATGAGGTTCTTACTCATTTTGACATTTATGCAGTTTTGCATGGAAATTTTGGAGTACATTAATATTGCAGTCATATCTGAAAGTACTGTACTACTTACCAGCAAGAGTTAAAACTGTCTTACCTTGACAATTTTGCCTGAGAAAAAGAGCTCAAGTGGGATGAACACCTGTTTAGCTAGCAGGAATTTCTTGTTCCTGCTTTATAATCTCTGTTGTTGCCACAAATATTGAAGCTAGCTTGAAATACCCTGTGCTACTACACTGTGGTGCTGTGCTAGGGTTGTGAATACCTGTATGTATGTGGCTCTGCCTATACTATGTCCTAGATGCCTGGGGTCCAAGTTCTGTGGCATGAATATTAAACAAAAACAAAAAACAAAAAAAAAAAAAAAAGAATCCAAACAATCTTTTTTTTCAAATGCATCATTTATTCATACTTTCAGGATAAACCTGTTTAACTGATTTAGAGCAGTCTCTGGTCTGGGCTAATCTGAAAAGATTACAGGCAGGACCACAAGCTGATACTGCAAATCTGTAAGACTCAGCAAAGGGTGGGGAACGCTGTTTTTGTAGCCCTGCTGATAGGATTTCTGCTTGACTGTTTTCCCGCTGCTGTGATTTAAGGGTTAGGGTGTTACGCTGTGCCCACGCTGCTGTCAGCTCTGGACACAGCACCCTGTAAGCAGGCAGTGTCATGCTGAGGGCTGTCCGGATGAGCACAGCCATAACCTCATCCAAGAGGAAGGGGTGTAGTCCGATGTGCACATCCCATTGCCTGCAAATGGCTCTGCCACCCCATTGTTTTGAGTGTCTCAGTGGAAGTGGATCAGGAAGCTTATCTAAGGCCATCCCCACCCTTTCATTGGCAGCAGTTGTTCGAACACACCACATTTCCCTCTCTTCCCTCCTCCCCTCTACTCCAATTTAGAGCTAGCAACCCCAGTTGTTCCTGCAGCACACTGCTTGCAGTGTTCGACATTTGGTGTAAAGAAATATCATTTTAATTCCTCAAGCACTATCTGTTTCCTTCTCTTGGGGCTCATGACAGGTGCCACTTTGTTCTTTGATTTGATATTATCTCAAATAGCCTTGGAGCTTCAGCCAGGCTAAAAAACTTGCACTGGCAGCAAACTGCCCAAATTAGCATTTTTGCTAATTCCAGAGAAACACAAAGTTGCTGAAGCCCTGCCAGAAACCTGTCAAACTAATTTGTAGTGGGAGAAGTAGTTCTGGGGTGAGGAAAAGGTTCAATTGAATATGGCACAGAAAATGGCCTTTATAGACTTTCCTATTCCACCTTTTAAAGATAGAATCATGAATTTGAAAGTCAGGTAAGTAATTTAAGATAGAGGTTTTTTTCTAACATGGTTGAAAATCTTGCATTTTTCTGAGATCACTTTCAAGTGTCATTTCCCTTCTGTAAGTTATTAAATGATTAATATTTTGTCTGTAAAGCACTTAAAATGCTCATTATTGTTGGGCTTTTTTATCTCAGTAATTTCATATTTTTCCTACAGCTTTATTTTTTTTCACTTTTCTACAGCATGGTTCTCCTATATTAATTTGTCTGTTCTCTGAAGCTCAGAGTCATTGGGCTTTTTTTTGTCTCTGCCTTGTTAAATTTATAGTTAAATAGTATTTCTTCTCCCCCTCCTTCTGCTTAATTTGAGTTTCATTTCTTGCCTTGTCTCAAAAATCTATGCCCAGCTCTTCTTATCTAGGTAACTACCTGGCTATTCTAGGCAGGGGGAAGTAAGTTAAGTCCTTGGTTTTACTTTCCTGTCCTCTGCCTTTGCAACGTATCTGGAAATCATGGACAAAGGAAAGGGTTATATAAACAGTAGATGAGCCTTTGCAGGGTGGGTCATATTTTACAACTGGAGTAGCTCAGGAGTGAACTACAATGTGCCAGGAGCAAGGAGGAATTGAGGAAAGAACTGTACATCTGAGTCACAGAGTCACTCCCAGGGTAGTGTGGTTCATGCCCCACCTCTGCTGGAGGCATAAAGTTTCAACCCAATCCTTTATGATTTTCATTAGCAATATCATTGAATGTTCATTACTCATTTTGAGTCATGAACTGTATTATGCAAGTTTTGGTTACCAGTGCCTTGTAATGGTATTCAAGAAGGCAAAAGTCAACTGTCACATAAACAAGATTAAACATTTTTAGTGAGGGAAACATCAAGGAAGGGGATACAATTTCTGTTAATCAAATTGCTTCCTTTTTGTACATTGCCAGACTTCTGCATTCCTGTGTTACACTGCACGTCTTACTGTGGTGTGTGGTGTGAGGGACAAGCTAGCAAATCACTGTATTATAGGTAAGGAAAAGGTTTGAAGTCCAAGGGGGGGGGGGGGGAAGTGCTGTGATGCTTTCCAAACTGAGGGTTCGTGTTCTGGCTAGGGCTTGTTTGTAGTTGCAGTGGACTGCTAGTACCATTCAGTAAGCAGTGGTAAAACCAGGTCTGAGCTCAGGCCTCCGGTTCACTATCTTTCTCTTTCTTCACTCATTACCTACTCTGCCAGAAAGCAGGTTGCGGAAACAAAGGATGAAGCTATAGATGATGATATGCTGTGTTTCACAGGGAGAACTTATCTCAACTTTGGAAACCAGTTTTGACATGAAAAAGAAAAAAAAATAAAGAACCTAAGATTCAATTATGGATTTTAGCTGAATATATGTTACCGTTACCTGCTATTTCTATTATTTTGTAGTATAAAGGCTGGGCAGTCTCTCCCTCTCTGATGTTAGTGTGTTAAGCAACCTGATCTAACTTTGAAGGTAGTTCTGCTTTGAGCAGGAGGTTGGACTAGATGACCTCCAGAAGTCCCTTCCAACCTATTTTTTTTATATATTACTTCATCAGCCCTTACAGAAACTCTATCATCTGATATCCTGACACAATAATGTGGACATCCCTCTGTCCTCCCACCCTCACCTATCAGCAGAAAATCAACTCTTTTTCTCAGCCAGACCTCTGCTCTGGCTCTGTGCAGGCTGGAGTCCAGGTGATGCCGATATGTGTCAATCAGAGCTGCAGAGACTGGTGTGGTCTGCTACTATCTTGTACCTGGTACCTGCACTGACTTCACAATGGAGGGTGGCTTATGCCACTGGCAAAGTTCTCTCCCTGGCAAAGTTCTCAACAACATGGCTCATGGCTTTTACAGCATTGCCTGCATGCTCAAAAATCTGTGCATCAGTGCTTTGTTGAACTGAGACTTTGCATAAAGGATGCTATGTCCCTCTTTGCTAGTGCATCAGTAAAGAGACACTGGTATAAGAGCAAATAGGATAAAAGCTCAGGTTGTGGGTATGCTGAGATCTTTGGTAGGCACTGAGAGCATCTCCTTTGAATAAAATAAATAGTCCATGTTTTGGAGACAACACTGTTAAGTGATGCTAAACCTAAATCTGAGACCCAGATTTTAGCAGATTAATATTTTTGCTGTTTCTGCAGAAACCTGACACATTCCTTTCTTGTTTCTTAAAAGTATCAAGCTTCTGTGAGCTGAAACCCCCATTCCCCTCCACCCCCCCTCCCCAGTCTGGCAACTGGCATCACTAGCACCTGCGCTGGCTGGTTTTCCCCTAAGACACATTTTGGGACATAAACTCTCTGTGATGTCTATACTCTCTGCTTTACTTATTGGAGACATACGTAGGCTGAGACTGTGCACTAAATAAGTTAGCCCAGAAAAACTTCTAGAAAAGATGAAGGGGAAAAAAAAGACACTTAGCTTTGACAAGACTTAAGACTGGTTAAGAAATGAGGTTTCATAAAGAGTAGCTAAAACCTAAGGTGTAACTCTGCGCTTCAGTATTTCGCAGCTAGGATTCATCTGCTGTATTATGGACACAAAAGCTGGGCTTCAGCGTTCCTCTAATGACCCTTCCTGGCAGAGTGAATTCCTTGGGGCTAGGTCTGACGCTGACCTGGGGAGCAAGCAGCCAAGCCTTTGCTATTCCTGTCAGCCGTTGCCTTTAGCCAGCTGCTACTGAGCTTTGTCCCTCATTGTAAGGGCTTTGCTCACTTCTGCCTTTCATTTACTCATTTAGCTGCCTTTGTCATAAAGCTGATTTCCTGATTCTCAGCTAGTATCATTGCAGTTTGGAGGAGTCTCAGGTCCAGTATCCCATGCTCTACCTTTTAGATATAAATGCAGATGCAGTTTGTAGGATCCCTCATTTTTAAATGTTGATTTCCTGCTTGTTTTTCCTCTCTTAAATTAAATAACTTTCATAGTTTTTATCATGGAGCATAACACACATGAACTTTTACAATGTTCATAGGACTGAGGGTTGCAAGAGCAGGAATTAATAATATTCTATGTATGTCCACTCCTGCACTTTTGGTGTGTTCTTGGCATTTGTCAGCAATTGCATGTCATGCCTTTAGACTCATTGTTATTCTGGGCCTCTGAAGATGCAATGTTTTAACTTCTCTAAGCACCTGCTGCTTTTTGGGGGTTCTTTTCTCATCAGGATGTTATGGATTTTAAATGTCAGCCTCTTCCCATCTCCCCCATGCTCCCAGTTTAAAAAAAAAAAAAAATCAGAGAAGAGGCAATTCAATCTGCTGCAATGCCATAATAATAATAATGGTGTTTGGTCTGGATGCCCATAGGGACACAAGAAGTTCCTTATCTTGTGAAGTTATGGAAGTTTTATTTTTATTGTTTTCACTTCATTTTATTTTTCATGAAAAGGAAAACCAGAAAAGCCAAGCACTTCTTGGGCGTTTGTGCAGTCTAATAATAAATGTCTGTGCTTGTGGTGGAGTTCTGTTTGTAATTCTGTCGAATGAAAAATGTTTAGAACATTTGTACCTCAAAAAATACAGTAAAATTTTTAATAAGTATTCTTTACAGAATTTTATGAGCAGAATTTAATTAGTGTAAGCTATTGGTAAGGCAAATGCCCCTTTCAACCTCTACTCCCAAAGGATCCAAACATTATGATCCAGACAAAGAGAAGATGATCAGGCTAGCTGCTATGGATTGGCTCACTGAGGTCACAGTGCGGAAAACATTAGTTCAAGGCTGTTAAAATTAATAAGATTTTTTGTGAACGGCTCGATATTGAGACAACAAGAAAACCTGAGTATCAGCACAGTGTTCAAACTCAGATTAATCAAATATGCTGATTGGAATAGTGATTGGATAAATGCCTTGAGATGATCTAGGTTTTATTTTCCAAGGTGTACCTTTGGTGACAAATGTACCGAATTGGCAAAACTAAACCAAGTGAAAATTTCCACTTCATTAACAACTTGAATCATGGCTTGCCTTAGTAAAGCATAAACTTTAAAAATAAAGAGTGACTTGTGTTTGTAACAACTCCTTGCTATGATGCCACTTCTGCTTTTATTTTCAGCACAGTCAGCTTCTGCAGTTTGGAGTTCTTTTGCCTTCGTACAGTACAGTTAATTTCTTTCTTAAAATATGCATAGCAGAAACCAGAGATTTAAATCTCCTCTTTCCTGCTGTGGCTAAACCACTCAAACAAATCGAAATGGGAGCACCATGTGTAAATAAGGAGAATAAAATCCTATAATTAATTATTAAGGTAACTGGGTCATCACCTGTTGAGGTGATCCAGGGGTGTGGGTTTCTTTTCATGGGCATTAATCTAGATCTTGTAGAACACCCCATTCCATTTCCTACTCTCTCCAGTCTCTATTAAGAACATGACTATGCCTGGAAAGATTGAGAAAAATGCTGCCTTTTTTGAGAATCACAATAGCTTACAGAGGGAGTCAATTATCCTAGGACAGGCATTCAAATTCCCAGTAGCACTGGAAGTGCCAAGAAAACCCCAGAAAGTTCAGTGGCTTGGTTTGGCTTGGAAAAAGACTCAGAAATTTGGCTTTTCATTTATCCCTAATCCCTACAGCATGCTTCATCTTAGCTGGAGCCTGACTGAAGTCACATTATGTTTCCTTGATCAAGTATACCATCGAAGCCATATGTAGGCACGAGACTTCTAAATGCATTTCAGGTCTGGGCTTCAGGCACAGAGAGCTTTTCTACTGACTTCAGGGTTTTAGACCAGGCTATGTTTGGGCTATGAATATCTGCCAAGTTAAAGTATAGTTCTTGTAAGGTTTCCACATTATCCTGTTACTAGGTGGGCAAAAAAACCCTGAAAGAATAGTCTATTGCAATTTGATTGATCTTCTGGACTGGAAGCAGAAGCAATCAAACAAAAAGAAAATCTTGGAGAGGAAACAGTATACACATTTCAAGGCTGTGAACAGAGCCAGTTTCACCTGTCTAATGGCAAAATTCCAGGTGTGCTTCTTTTCTAGAGGTAGGTTTATCTGTTCCCATGTGTTAGGCCCTGCTTCAGTTCCAGGTTCATCAGCTTTCATTCTTTTGAATGCATCTGTCTTATTAGTGCTTTGCTTTGGGAATTTTGATTCATTAAAACTGCAAACAGTTATTTCCATGGTTTCTCACTGTCCTGGTTTCAGCTGGGACAGAGTTAACTTTCTTCATAGTAGCTAGTAAGAGGCTATGTTGTGGATTTGTGCTGAGGAGAAGGTGGATAACATATTGATGTTTATAGTTGCTGCCAGGACAGTCAAGGGCTTTTCAGCATCTCTGCTGTGCCAGGGTCTGCAGGGGCAGGAGAAACAGGGAAGGAGCACAGCCCCAGTTGCTGGCCTAGGATTTGACCTTAGGTTTAGGATTGAGACCCAAATTGGCCAATAGTCTATGCCACATCATGCATGTCATGCCCAGTATACAGATGAGGATCTGTCTGGAAGTTCTCTCTCTTGCTCTGGGTCAACTCTCTTGCTCCAAGTTGTCTCCCTCTGAGTTGCCCCTCTCTCAGGTTCATCCTGGTCTCTCGGACACTCGAGCTCATATTTCCTTTCCAGAATTGTGGTTTTGGGACTCTCCCTGCTCCAAGATCATTAGCTGGAAGTGGGCTGAGCCTTGGTCCTCAGGTGGTGAGCAGTATCACTGTGTATCACTCATTTGTATATTTGTATATACATATTACTATTATTATAATTGTTATTTTCAATATTATTGTACTTTAGTTATGAAATTGTTTTTTATCTCAACCCACAAGTCTCTTCTCCCTTTACCCCTTTAATTCTCTCCCCCATCCCCAGGAGGGGGGAACAAGTGAGGAGTGTTGTGGTGTTTGTCTGTGAGCCAGGATCAAAAGTACAACACTCATTCTCAGAACATGACAAACTCACTACAAAGATTTTTCTGTGCCTTGCATGTGCATATCAAATGTATGGAAGACAAAGCAAAGAGGCCATACACGTCCAAAAAGGACTTCTTGTCTTCCATGAGTCCTTATGACTTTTCAGAAAGAAAGATTATTGAGCATTTCCCAAAGCAGCAGCATCTGTACAAATGGCTCCAGCATTGGAAGGAGGAAATTTGTGTACTAATGCCTGAACTGCTGATCCATGCCTAAATATCCTGGGGACAAATTGAAACACCACAGGGAAATACCTGTTGGCTTTCAGGACTGTTGAAATACTAAAACCTCATCAGGGTTTTCAAGGTTTCTCGATTTTCCTATCAGTTTGTTTTGTGAAGTTCATTTGTTGCCCTGAGGCAAGTATGCTCCTAACACTTTACTGACCTCCAGCAAGAGTAAATTGACCCTTGATTACAGTAGTACCCTACAAAATTGATGGATCAGCAAACCCTGAAGGTTAAAATACTTTTATGTGTTAAGATTCTTCATCTTCCCCCCAAGCCTTGTAATGTTAAACTATTCCTAGAAATTCACAGCCTTGGATAACTATATAATAAAACTTCTGGAGAAATGGGGAAGGCGAGGAATTATGCACGGTTTCTTCGTTGTCACCATTATGTCAGCTGACATTTCAGCATTGTCAGCTCAGGTTTGGAGCTATTCTCCGATATTGGCCAATATTTTTTCATCCCTGGCTCAAGAGAATGCCAAGAACAGTGCACCTTCTCAGACTTGCCTGAGCATCACCTACATGATCTTTTATCCAGCTCTGTGGAGGAGCATGTGCAGCTATCTAATCCCGTACATTTATGTTTGAGTAATACAGAATCTGATCACATGGCCTTCAGGTCTGTATCCTGACAGCCAAAACAGGATCTATAAATAGGTCCTAATCTTGTACCCTTAATTCCTGTAGCAGGTTCTATTGAAATGCAGAACTGCTATTAGATGTGCAGAGTTGATTTACCATCAGGTGGTCTGACATATTTGTACTCTTGAATTATGAATGAAACTTAATTTCTCAGAACTTAAATATTTCATTAGAAAATTCCTAAAAACAATTTTCTCCCCTTCACATCTATATAATGAAATTCACTTCAGTGTTGTACTCTCCCTACATATATAGATCCCATAGCAAGGTCAGAAGCTGTCTGAAAGCTGTATAAAAAGAGTAGGGTGCACACACAGATTTACAGGAGAGGGACAGAGCAGCTGCACTTAGTGCTTCTGAATTTTGAGAGTGCATTCCATCTTTCAAATACCAGGGTAAAAACGCAGATGACTCCCAAGTAGACGTTGTCTTGAAGGATCTGATACGATTCTTATTTGAAGTCAATAGAAATTGTCCATGAACATCAGCAAAAATTGAACTGGACTATAAACACAAGGTCTTGTGTTTGTATTTCCTTTTGAAATACTGATCTGAGTGAAGACTCTAAAACCCAATAGCATGACATTAGTTTCTGTAATCGTCAGAAATTGTTCTGTCCACTAACTTTTCATTTCCACCCTGGTTTTGGTATTGTTGAGACTGCAATCAAGTATCACTAACATGTAAACAGAGCTGATACAAGATACTAAACTGTTAGTACTAAGGCCCTGCTTTTGCAGCCTAATTCCTCTTTCCAAAGGTATGTGCCTCCCATCTCCTACTCCCTCTTCCCCATACACAACACTTTGTGTGTTCCCCAACCATAGGCAAACCTCTGCAACACCTTTCACTTCCATCCCTGGGGTCTCTGTGTCTTTTCCTCCCCTTTCTCCTCATGATGAATATCTGGAATATCTGGAATATGTGGAGCATCTGGAATACAGTACCTGGGTGGCTGGGACACCTCCCTCAATGATGATAAAAAAGCAACTCAGAGATCGGGTAGGAGCTGATGATCTTGTCAGTGGACTAGGTCAACTGCTGATGCTCTCTGTCCTGTTTCTCCGAGTTTCATTGAAGCTTGGAGTATTCAATTAATTCTCAAAGGATCAAGATGGCTTATATAACCTCTTTTTATGAAAAAAGGATGAACACATTTGTTAAAGGTAGTCAAACATGCCAGCTGTAAAATATGAAGTGTAACTTTTGACTGCTAAGTTTGTTAATGCAATAGAGAAGCTGTAAAGTACAAATCAACAGGACAGCAGTTGGTACTTTCTATTTAAACTAAGTAGCAAGGATTCTGTAAGTGGTATCAGTTTTGGTTGAGGCATTTTGTAGTTGCTCTCCTGTATAATTTGGCCTATACATTTTTATACAACTGTAATAGTCACAAGTGAATTATGTGATTGACAGGATTTTCAGTTAGGTTGTTATTCAGACGTGGACTGAATGCTTTAAATACAAATACTGTACCTATGCAATTTTGAAAATTGTTTTGTGATTGTTATATAAGAAGTATAATGGCAACATTTGGTATTATTTGATATTATCATTACAAATAAACTTTGAAATTAGTGGAGAGTGCAAAATATTTCTGCTGTAAATATAGCTAATTACATCTTTTCCCTCTGTCATTCTAACTGATCTTTATTTCTCCAGAAATGAACAGTGGTGGGTTAACCTTGGCTCATTGCTCTCCCACTCCCCCTCCTCAGCAGGACAGGGGGAGAAAATAAGATGAAAAAAGCTCATGGGTTGAGATAAGGGCAAGGCAGTCATTCACCAAGTACTGTTATGGGAAAACAGACTTGGAGAAGATGAGTGAGCGGCTGGGTGGTGAGGCACTGGAACAGGTTGCCCAGGGAAGCTGTGGATGCCCCATCCCTGGAGGTGTTCAAGACCAGGCTGGATGAGGCTTTGAGCAACCTGGTCTAGTGGAGGGTGTCCCTGTCCATGGCAGGGGGGTTGGAATTTGATGATCTTTAAAGTCCTTTCCAACCCAAACCGTTCTATGATTCTTAATTTAATTTATTTCCAGTTAGAAACAGAATAGCATGGTGATTAACAAAAACAAAACTAAAAACACCTTCCCCCAAGTCCCCCTTTCTTCCTAGGCTCAACTTCATTCCTTTGTTCCTGATTCTTATACCTCTTCCTCCCTTGCCTGGAGTGCCACAGGAGGATGGAAATGGGGTCTTGTGGGGAGTTCATAAAACTTTATTTCAGTCGCTCCTTCCTTCTCACACTGTTCCCCTGCTCTAGTGTGGGGTCCCTCCCATGGGAGACAGTCTTTTATTATTATCTGCTCTGATGTGGGTCCTTCCCATCTACTGAAGTTCTTCACAAACTGCTCCAGTGTGGGTCCTTCCTATGGGGTGCAGTCCTTCAGGAACAGACTGCTCCAGCATGGGTCCCCCACAGGGTCATAAGTCCTACCAGAAAACCTGCTCCAGCCTGGGCTCCTCTCCCCACGGGGCCACAGATCCTGCCAGGAGCCTGCTCCAGTGTGGGCTTCCTATAGGTCACAGACTCCTTCAGGCATCCACCTGCTCTGGTCCTCCCCAGGATGCAGGCGTATCTCTGCTCCCCCGTTCCCCTCCATGGCTGCAGGTGTGTCTCTGCTCCCCCGTTCCCCTCCATGGCTGCAGGTGTGTCTCTGCTCCCCCGTTCCCCTCCATGGCTGCAGGTGTATCTCTGCTCCCCCGTTCCCCTCCATGGCTGCAGGTGTATCTCTGCTCCCCCGTTCCCCTCCATGGCTGCAGGTGTATCTCTGCTCCCCCGTTCCCCTCCATGGCTGCAGGTGTATCTCTGCTCCCCCGTTCCCCTCCATGGCTGCAGGTGTACAGCTCCCTCACCATGGCTGCACCAGGGGCTGCAGGGGAACCTCTGCTCCTGTGCCTGGAGCACCTCCTGTCCTCCTTCTGCTCTGTCCTTGGTGTCTGCAGGATTGCTTCTCCGTATTTTTTCTCACTCATTTCTCTCACAGCATTTTTACATTTTCTTGAATATGTTATCACAGAGGTGCTACCAACATTGCTGGTGGGCTCAGCCTTGCCCAGTGATGGGTCTTTATTGGAGCTGTCTGGAACTGGCTCTGTCCAACATGAGGGCAGCTCCTGGTGTCTTTTCACAGAAGCAACCCTTTTAGCCCCCTCACTACCAAAATCTTGCCATGTAAACTCAAGATAAACACATATGAAAGTTACATTTTTTTCTCTCATTATTCTCTGTAGATTTGTCAAGAAAGTATGAAAGTTTAAATACATTTTTCTGTTTCCAGGCGACTTACTGTTCTATAAGTGTTTTTCATTACTGATGTTGGCACCCCTTTTATTTCTGTGGTGAAGATGGGGTGCAGAGCATTTATCTTATAAGTTATATGATGCTTTGTAATTTGCCTAGAGTATTTTTTGTGTTCTAAAAAAAAGCGTTATAAGTTTTATTCCTCTCTTTGTCTTCAAAAAATTCATGTTGTCCTCGAGTGCATCCCTGGTTCCTAAAAGTTACAGCATGATTGAATTGCTAGTCTATTTTTGTGGTGATCAGAAAGGATTTTTCAAACAAAAGATCATAGAACATTTTAGGCTCTAATATTTCGTGTCCTTTCTGACTGCTGAAATGAAGGATGAACTGTGTAGCTGTTAGAGTTGAGTGTAAGAAAGGCCCAGTGGATGAATGAACTTCTAGGACCTAGTGGTAATGAATCTGAGTCATGTTATTTTTTGCTGTGTCTGTATTTCTTTGACCCCATTCTCATTTGAAGAGAGAAGACTAGGGTGTGCTCACATTCTCTCTCTTTTTTGACCTCAGAACAGTACATGTTAACTGATGACAATGATGCTAGAAGATGGAGTTCTTTTGGAGGAAGCCCAGCATCCTCTGAATTTCCTCCTGCCCTGTAGCCTGAAAAGGGAATAAAAACATGATATTCTGCCCGATTTCTTCAGCACAACGAGAAGACACATTCCTACTGATGTGGCAGAAGAACAGACTAATATTTGCTGGTGTGGCAGGAAGTTCTGATAACTGTTCCTGGAAATGCCAAAAAACAATTTTGAGTTTAAACTTTTCTTCAAATATATTTATTCCTGCTACAAGGGGACTGCTTCATTATGGAGCTCGTAGTCTCAGATAGAAATATTGTGGGTTTTCTGGTTCTTTTAAGCTTACTCTCTTATCAAACTTAATAAATGACAATCACTAGAGCTGCAAGCTTTTAAGTTTGGAGTTTAATTAAAAGACACAACTGCAAGATTATTGTAAAGAAATTATGTATATTTGTATATGTTTGTTAGTACGGAAGATGCTTTAATGGAAATGCAGTTTTTGTTAATTGATGTAAACCAAATCTGGTTATCCCACGAGTATCACCAGATCTTATGTGAAGAAGACATTGATGACAGGTTTTCTCTCTTTCATTTAATTAGTCCTACACAAAGTCCTGAGGATTATATGCACTCTTCCTTCAGAATGGTCTATAGGGACAGATTCTTCCATTTGTTGTTTTGTATCTCATTAAACTACACTGAGGAAGCCAATACTTCTAGTGGAAGGTGTCTCTGCAGGGGGGTTGGAATGTCTTTAAGGTCCCTTCCAACACAAACCATTCTATGATTCTGTGATTCTATGATTCTATTGCACAACTACCCAATTTGCCCATTCCCTTGTTTGCTTCCTTCACCCCTACTGCTTTTTCAGTAGTTAAAAGAAAAAAAACAAAAATAGTTGTTTGATTTGAAATGCTGCCCTGATGGTTAATCATGATTCTATTGTTTTTAAATCAGAATACACTTGTAACTTTAATCTTACTGAGGAGTGTTCAATTTCAGAAATATCTCCATTGATATAAATGGCATTTTCCAGGATGTAAAGTGTCATTTGAGATGAGTAGTTATGTTACTGTCTTCTACCTTTCTTGCACTATATCATGGGGCTTATTTCACGAGACTGCTGCTCTGTCTCTTACAAGCTTCCTTGTATTACATAGCTCTATTAGACCATCCTTGTGACTCCCTATTTATAACCATCTAAGTTTAGAAACATTTGATCACATATTAGCAGTTGTATAAAGTGAGAAGCTATTTGTATTTTTGTATCAGCAGATTAGGCAACAGCTATTTTCTCTCATACATGGTACAGCAAGCTGCAGTGCTGCAGGAAGTAGAGGAGATATATTGGGTGTGCAACTGTAACCACATCCAATGAAGAGATAAGAGTGCTGTTTTAGGCTGTTGTACAGCACACTTTCTGCTGGCAAACAGGTGTCCTCTTACATTCCAGCAGAACTTGTAAATTATTTAACAAGTTCTCTTCCTTATAAGAAACACTATGTAAGTTTAAGAAGGATAATATAAAACATTTATTATATTTTATTATAATTAGCACAAGATAACATGTAAATATTCTAGTATTCAAAGCTCACTCCTCTAAACAAATATATCTGAGCATAATTCTGAATTCATCTTCCAAATTCTTTACTCTCACTGTGTTATGGGAAAAATATAGATTGCAAGATGTAAAGGGAGGAAAGGTTTCAAGCATGCATGTATAGCTATTGCTCTCATTAGGTTTCAATGTGGAATCACTGAGCTTTTTTTGGCTGAATGCATCTGACATGTTCTCTCTCATTTGAATGGAGATATGGTCAGACTTCAGTGATTACATACACTGCAGTAGAGGCACAATAATTCAGTCTTCGATCTACAGATTTCCAGAGGCATCAAGGCAAGTAGAAACATTTTTCTTTCCTATTCTTGATCAGGCTTTTTATCAGCCATGTGGAACCACTTTTGTTTGCTCAACCACAGTTAGACTGAGGTACGGTTTAATAAGATCCATGTGTTAGAATGATCTTTAAGCCAAATATTGGAGTCTCGTCACATTCCATGTTGGAACAATGTAAATCCTGCACATATGTGCATATGCATACACGTGTGTGCATGCATACATGTCTATAGGTACAAATCTTTTTTTCGATTGTTTAGAGATTGTTCCTCATGAACTTCAACAATTCAAGATTTCGGAAGTATTACAGCTAAGTACCACTGCTGTTTCTATTTCTTTTTTTTGAAAGTAACAAAGTTAGATACTCTGAACTATGCAGTATGGGTACAATTAAAACCTTTTCTGTTTAATGAGGAGATAATCAAGGACGTATTATTATTGTATTTAGATGTCGATTGGTTACAGCAGTATTGTGAAAGTGTAAGGGAATGGACGTTTCAAGTCTGAATGTGTCTTCGAAACATGGAACATGCAGCCACTTTGCTGAATTTATCCTTGGGAAAAAAAATCAAGACCTGTAACTATTTTTCTGTGTCTCTGCAGTTCAGACAACAAGATGAAGTATGATAAGAACAGAATGCTAAAAATAATTAAATGGATCTTTTTTACAAAGTATCCTCTCAGTTGTGTTTCCAGGATTTTCCAAGACTGTTTCTATGTGTAGGACCGGTTTTGTGGTGGTGTAACAGCCTCTCAGTGGCGTCAGCCCAGCAAAGGACTACATAATGAAGAGAAGAACGAGGCCCATTGTTTTCAAAAGGAAGACAGTTCTCTGGGCTATATAAACAGAATAACTGAATGATTGCCTTGTTGCTTCTCTGCAAGAGAAGACACAGTCAGAGATAGGGGTGTACATTCATGGCATGTGTCCACCTTGGTACCAAGGCTAAGAACATCTTTACTAACAGGACTAGCATAGACAATATCCCTAAATCATGTCATCTGCTGTGAAAATACTGCAAGTCAACCAAAGTGAGGAAGTTCATCAGTGCTCACTGCATCACCATGAAATGTCAAAAACTGTAGCTTTGAAAGCTAAGCCAATCCATAATTTTCTGAACAAGGAACTATTTCATAGCTGAAAGAGGAATAAGTACTGAAGAAAACTGAATAGAAGTGGAGACAATTTACTGCTGAAGGCGTAGAGTTAGTGGAATTGCTATTTGTCAAGCATTGACCTTTTCCTCTTCAGTGGATTCACTTCCATATTGACCCATCTTAAAATCAAAGTAATTGCTATCTGCTGTGTGCTGCCTTGGGATTAGAACTTATTCTGTCTGACTTTTATGTATTTCAACTACTGTTCACAGGCTGGCAAGTAAACAAATTCAGTTTTAGGCCAGTTGATTCAGTTGTTTCACTGAAAGGAGCAAAGGGATAAAAGTTTTTCCTTGACTCTGCTCTCCTTTTTTTACTTACTGAAGAGTCTTTCTTGGTCACTTCTCTGGAAATGAGATCAGCAACCAAATTAGAATTTAATAGCATTTTTCAATTGAAGTTTGAAAAATGGAGAGGAGGAATGCTTCTGGGAGGGTGAAGGGAGTGGTGTTTTTCTTCAGTGTGACTGAAGGAACTTTATTTCTAGATAAACTTTATTTTCGAAAATTTCATTCTTTCTACAGCCGTGGGCAAGACTGTACATCTATGTTGTGTGTTCCCTGGAATGATTCCTACAATACAAAAGAGTTTCAAATAACACCTCATGCAGAGTAATGCAAATCCTACTGAATAGGGTCCTTAATATGCTTGAAAGCAGCCAATTTACATCAACAATGGAGTGAGCCTGTTTTGGCTGATACTTCAGAGTTGAAAATAAGGTCTTTACCAATATTTTGTTTGCAACACACTATCTCCCCACACTGAGCTTCCATGGTGACTGAAGCGGGTTGCATTCCTGTTTCTGTCTAGAAGAATATTTAGCAATCTCAAAGTCCATGATCTGCAGTTCAAGGCCATCCTGTGCCATGAGTCAGGAAACTTTGGGCAACCCTCACACCACTAAATTTGAATCTTCTTGAATGATCTGAAACTTTCAGTTTTAACTTTCTCAGTCCTCCTACCATGCAGTTGGAAATGCTAAAGGGCCCTGCTGGTGTCAAGGGATTCTGGGCTTTCTTCTCAACACATTGAATGTTTCAGACTATCTTTGATTTTCTGAAATTAGATGATGTCATCGTCCCCAATTTCCAGGGGCCACCCAGGTTGTTTCTCAGAATCGATCTCCAGCAGTTCATTCTTCCTGAAGCAATTTTTACCCCCTGGAATCTCCCTCCACCCAGGGTTCAGAAAATTATTCATTTCCAATTTTAGTTGGAGCTTGCCCTTTCTCCCCCTCCCCAAATGTCAGAATTTCCTGTGGAAATCAAATTTTGAGTTTCAACCAAGTTTTAACAAAGAATCTAGCTGCCATAAGACGTGGTCATAGTAAACTGTGAGCCAAACTGTGGAAACTCTTCATGCCAGAGCTCAAAGCAACCCAAACCACAATCATCCTGCCTAGAAATTAATCAAAACAGCAAAGACAACACTGAATATGGCTTTCAGATAGATTTTTACCCGCCTTCTGGAAATGAAACACACATTGGAACCAAATGTTGTTTAAATTAAATGAGTGATTATGGCAGGCGGTAAGACATGCGACATGTTCACTCATTAGTGATCTACTGGAATGTACTTGTGGCTTGGACATCCTCTTGACTCCTGAGAATCTTTCTCCTGTTGCATTTCCCACTACAGTTTCTTTTTCCCTTCTTGGCAAAAGAGCCACAGCCATTTTAGGTAGCTATCTTTAAATAGGATGAAACAATTTTCTCTAGCCTGAATGGATAAAGTGCTAAAACAAATTAATTACTAAGAATGTTGTCTATCTGTTTCTCCTGACTGAGAAGAAGTGTTTTAAATCACATTAAGAAGGACTATTTTAGAATATTCTTTCTACTGATTACTTGCCATGGGGGAAAATCCTGTTAGAAATAAAGTCTTCCCGAATAGCTGAATGCCTTCTTCTTTTTTGTCCTGTACAGAAGGTTTCCTTCTTGAGAAGTCCTGCTGCTATCTCTCAAGTTGTTGCTAATTTTAATTTGCATTTCACACAGAAAGATGTTCTGTGCAATCAACTAAGACAAAATCTCATTACAGTGTCCTGGAATTTTCCTTAAAAGATGACGGGCAGCCCCACATCTTGCAACAAGAATACTGCTACAACCCAGGCAAAATTGGATAGTACTTTCATATAACTACAGATAGGCAAACTAGCAGTGGATACAGCACTAGATGGGAAAAGCTTTATGGTCCTGCAGTTGGGAATGGTACCTCTTATTTCTGATTATCACCTTGTGATCTTATGGAAAGGTAGTTCAAATATCTGGTTGCAATTTGTGAAAGTCAGTGACCTTATATATACAAATACTGCGTATTACTGAAGTTTCCTAAGGTATCTATAGCTTTTTGTTGTTGACTGCATATTTTCATACAATCAGATCAGTTAAGAATGTATTTTGCTGTTAAAAAAAGCACAAATCTCCACCCTGCCTTGTCAGAAAAATGGGATAGACCTAAAAGGTTTTGCTGAAGGATGAATTCATTTAAAAAACCCCCAGCTCTCAAAAATATCAGCTCTTAGATTTTTCCATATGAAATTAAGCTTTTTTTCCTCCCTCATAATTTTCAAGAAACAAATCAAATCATCCAGCAATTCTGAGGTAAAAGAAAATATTTTATTTTCAGGGTGAAATAAATTTGCACATGTACAAAAACTTTAATAATTTTCCAACAGAAAAACTATTTCTTTGTTGTTGCTGTACTCAGAAGTCATCAAGAGCAACTAAGAAGTGAGTCCAGTGACCATCAGCTTAACACTCCTTTCATAAAAGAATATTCACTGATGTTATCTCACTTTCTATATTTCTACACAAAAGAAATGCAGAACTGTGCACACATTTTCTCTAAATGCTGTGGTGCTTTTTCTCTAAATGCCTCAAATATGGATTTCCGTTTCCATAAATCCATATATATACACAGGAATATAATTCACATATGACTTGATTCTACCACTGTCCCAAATCCAATCCCCAAATTTAATGTAAATAAATGTTAAATGCAAAACTCTTTCAGAGATATCTTTTTTCATTTGTTTCTCATTAAAGCCGGTAGTGTAAATTCAACATTCATAAATCATATAAAGTTATTTTTATCAAGAATGTTTTAGAGAAAATTAATAAAATAAAAGAGAATGTCTGGCCAAGAAAGACGAAGCTTTTTCTCATCCAAATTTTGAAAGTTAAGGAGTAGAGTGCAGTCTGTATATTTTCTCAGCCATTCTGTCACATGGGAGAAATTCTGAAACTCCATAAATGGAAAAACTTGTGAAAGGGTTAAACAGTTCTTAATACTTTTCCATCCATAGGGCAAATATTTATTTAAAAAAAATAAAAAAAAAAAAAAGAAAAACCCAAACCTTGCCATTTAAAAACTAAAAAAAAAAATTGCATTTGGGTTATCTTAAATCTCAGTTGCAACATTTGTAATTAAAAAAATCACAGTTTAATATTTTGTTAAAAATATACAATGCTTTCTGAACAAATAACAGCTTATTGTAATTTGGAATTTTCAGTTCTAACTTGTTAAATACATTCCAGTAAGGTCTTTCAGTGTCCTTCTCTCTTGAGAAAAGGTACAGGACATGTCCTTACATCTGAGATCCTCAATTACTGCATGTTCAGGAAAGGAAAATCAGTACCGAGTGCGCAACAAAAGTCAGAATGGAGTTTGCAACTTTTTAACTGACTAGGAGATATGATCCATAGGAAGCAAATGTATGAGTTAGGTCTTGACTCTAAAAAGCTTGTTCAGGGTGGACACCATGTTCTGCAATCACTCTTGGAGATCTCTGATGTCTTCTTGGCACTGCAGATCCAGACAAGTCAAGGAAACTTTGTTAATCACCCACCAAACCCAGAAATGTCCTTCATAGGTCCAAAGGGTTATAGGAAAACTACAGCTGAAATGTGTACTTGAAAAATAATTCAGTGTCCTTTTGTCAGCAGTTCTCAGTGCTACTTCTGGTTAAGGCTCCTTTGACACACAGTTACCTCAAAATGTTCCTGATCCATCTATTTCTTCAAGAATCGAACTTGTCTGCTAAAAGTTGTTCTATGCAGTCTTTTTTTTTCCCCTTTCTTTAGAGCAATATCGACTTGCACAGTTGTTCCCATTTAACATATTTCAATGCACTTTAGAAGACCAGTGCCCTTATTAACTACTTAAGTTGAACGCATATTTCACATGGCAGGAGTTACACTGATAAAAGCAAATGCTGCCAAGATCAAAATGTGTACAGCTGGTTTTGACGTGAACACCAGAACCTTCTCTTTCCCCCTTTGTGTGGCTGACCTTGAGTCTGACTGTTGCTGACACAGTCACTCAGCAGGA
>NW_010135783.1:50756-53289 GCF_000699245.1 Pterocles gutturalis
GATGAACAGGCTTGCTCACAAGAGTACTAAGGTAACTTAAAAACATACAGCTTTAGTGGAGAAAAAAAAAAAAGAAAAATAGTTTAATAGTTGCAGCAAATATATCCATTCCAAGCTGTTGTGAACATTTGTATCTATTTATATTCAGTATTTGAAGGGGAAATACTCTCGGTACCCTAGTTAATAACAGCAGCTGGTTGAAATCATTATAGTATCTCCACAAAACTTCATTGAAGTTCTTCTCTCTCAACCAGTCGACAGATATGCTTTTCATATTTTAGGGTATAATTTGATGAATGCAAAAAAAAACCAGTACTTAAAAAAAAAATCACCAAAAACTGCATACGGAAGGCCAGAAACAAAGTAGAAACCTATGTGAACAATGTTCTAACCCTTCTGAGAGTGCACAGCATTAGGTTTTTATGCTTTACTTTTTGATGTGAATTGTTGCTGACCCAAGTGATTATTCAAAAATTTGGGACAGGTCCAGTTGTGGTTAGGATGAGAAACTGGTGATAGATTGTCTCCAGTTTATTTGTAAAAGATGTACAAAATTCCATTTCCCTTATATCAAGAATCCAACAGCAGACAGTTTATTTGCTCACAGCTTCAAGTCCCTTTAACAGAACCAGAGAGAAGCATATCCATATCTGTCTCCTGCTTTTTCTTATGGCTGTGCTCCCAGTCCTTAATCTGGTGGTGTATTTGGCATTCTTGTCCTCTTCTCCAGCTTCCCTCATCCTTCATTTCCTCACATAAACATACCAACCTCCATTAAAAGAGTAAAAAGGCTATAAAGATCTTTCATTCATACATAAATTGTACAAGTCTTTTTTTTTTTTTTTTTTTTTTTTTTTTTAACACTCCATGGCAATGTATTTCAATGTTTGAGATATTTGTCTAGGACAATTTGAAGAACTCCTAATTCTTTTTTCTTGTTAGTTATTACACTCATCAAACTTTCTGTGATTTCGTATCAAGCATAGCAGATGTGCCATGTGGTTCCTCTTAACTAGCTATATGCAAACATAAGTGCACACTGCTTCTGAGTGTTCATGGGGTAGGCTGGGTAGACTCTTACTTGCCAATAACAATAAGCAGCATTTAAACTGAGGTAGAAATACTTCATCAAAACTTGTGATCATGACAAAATAATTTATCAAAACTTGTGATCAGGATAATAGCTCTCTGTTTCACCTGAAACACAAAGCTATTTATTTCCCTTCATTCAGTGCTGCATCTTTACCTCTAATGTGCTGAATTGGCTGTCAACTTTGCAACTGGTTTATCAGTTGGAAAAAAATCCTTACTCAGCAGATACTTCTTCTGGTTTTAATTTGCCAGTCTACTGTTGGCTTGAAAGAAGACAAAGAAAGTGAGGAAATAAATTTCTTAAGCACGAGCATCTAGCTTGGACAACACCTAGCTGTACTGAACAGGGAACTTAAAGGGTTATGACTTTACACCAAGATATGAGTCAACTTTTTTTTCCATTTTGAGGGGCAGGAGGAGCCTGCGGGTTAGCTGAGGACTTGAAATAGCTCTGTTCTGACTAAGATGGTGATTTGGTTTGACATTTTTTTTTTAAATCCAAAACAATTTGTCATGAGTTCTTTGTAAGGTTTCACAACCATCATTGGATGTGGTTATGTACATAGAGAAGAAATATTATATTCATTCTGTTTGCTTACCATGTCCAGTTCTGATTTAAAGGATGGAGGCTTCAAGCCAACTGGTGATGCTATTTTCTCATTGTCAAAACTGGTCTCTTTGCTTTTACATCTGTACATGTCTGAGTTTTAACTCAACCCAGAGCATATCACTTTTCCAACTTAAATGTCTTCTTTGGTGGCAGTGAAATTTTTAGCCCTAAATATATAGTGTTTATATCTATCTATACACACACATTGAGCACAGTTACATGTGTGTGGGTATGTACCCGTCAATGTATGTTTTAGAAGGGCATACAGCACAGAGAACACTTTAATTATTAGTATCTACTTTTAGCACCTAAATTAAACTGTAGATGAAAAAAAGTGGACATAATTCTCTTTCACTGCCACTTTATGTTCACATATGTACCAGAATCTCTGTGTAAGGTCACTGTCGTTGGTCCCATAATAATTCTTCACTGCTTTGAGTCCCTTTGAGGCCATCAAGTAGGTCCCATTAGATCACTAACAAAGTAGTAAAAGAGAAAATAAAATTTCCAAGACTTTAAAATTATTATAGTCTTTAAAACTATGAGCTATGTGCTCTCTTCATAGAAACTGTTACCACAGGAACTTTTCTTTTAACAGGAATTAAAAATTAATCTCTTTAGTACTCTAAATCACAAAGTAAAAAGGCTAGTGACCAGTGTAAATGCTTCAGTCAGATTATTCTAATCGAGAAGTACTTACTGCTGTACTATTACAATCTACATTTAAAAATCCATGTTAATAGCAACTCTAGGGCACTTTTCAAAATCTCAGTTTATTCAACTACATCATTTGGCTAAACAAAGAGCTTTTCCTTGGACTCAGGGAAAAAA
>NW_010135784.1:0-24358 GCF_000699245.1 Pterocles gutturalis
AAATATATTTTAAAATATTTTTTAAAGTATTTAAAACCTAAAAGTGTTAAAACCAATGTCAAGTTTACAATAATTTTCAACCTATTTCCATAATGCTACAAGCAATTTCATTTAGCAAGATGTGTAGCGCACTGAAAGAGAAGCAATCAAAGACACTGTCAGAAAAACAAGTGGGACAAACTGTCAATAGCAATCACATCTTTCAGGTATTCAAGATGAGCACCACTGGTTTCTTGGTCTCAAACGGAAGACTTATCAACATGGAAATTATGCTAAATCCTACTTAAATCATAAAAGGCAAAACCAAACTGGTGCCTCCAGCAGAGTACTCAAACAAGGAAGACGGCGGCAATTTTGCTTTGCATCAGTTAACAGAAAACAGTTTTAAGGGATAGCGCTGTATTTCTCCACCTTCATAAGCTTCTACAGCTTACAATACCATTATCATTGAAACTGTCTCTGGGAACATACATTTCTTGTGTTTGAACAAGATGAAATCAATGCACCCCCTTAAGCAGGTCAGACCTGCAGCAAGCTGGGACGGCTGGGGAAGGTTTGCTTTGTGGCTCAGGCAGAGAGCTGAAAGGCTTGAGGGAGAATCTCTTCTAGGTATTTCCCTTCTGCAGTAAGCAAAAATGCCCCACTCTGAAAACAGCATTTGTAGGCTGTCACAGGATAAAACAAACATTAAAAAAATAAATCAAGATTAACAAAGGGGCTTCTTCTTAACATAGCTAATGGCTCAGGTTCCTTTACAGACAAAGATGCTGTTTGACCTACTGCTCTAATTAGAGGAGCAGTGATGTTGACATTTGTGTTATATAAAGCAGACATGTTAATAGCCAGAGGGAAAGATGTCAGGGTCTCTAAAGATCACAGCATTCATGGTGATGCACAGTGCAGCCTTTAAATATTCAAATAATCAATTCAATGCTTAACTTTCACTGATAACAAGAAACAACCCCCAAATCAGCAAAAAAAAAAACCAAACCCAAACCAGTCTCATCTCCAGTCAGTGTTAATGCTGAAAGATTAACAGGCAACACATGAATCAGTTTTATTCTGTCGATTATAGTATTTCCTTCCAGACTGTATGTAATCAAGTTTTGCCATGAAGAAACACAAGTAATTTATACTCTCTGGGTTTTTCACTTACTATTAAAACAATAACAACCACCAGAAACTGTGGCTCATACATTCGTAGATGTCAGTTTTACCTAAGCATGAAAACAGATACGTCTGCTCATTTATAAATACATGAAGTGAGTTCTAATTTAACTCTGATCTACTGCATCATATTCCCTTGACATGAGTCACACCATCGCTACAGACAGGCACTTCATGTTTTACAGGTCAAAATCCCTGCAGTATATCCCCTCTCTGCAGCACCCAAGTACCCTAGAACGACAGAGAGCCCTTAACTCTTCAACTCAATTAGCTCCAAGCCCCCCTCAGATTGTTTCCCCAACAGTGATGTTCTCAAGCCCACTTTTACCCAAGGTGAAGCTGAACATTGAGTACAACGGACTGAACATTGAGTACAACAGGAGGTTTTGTACTGCAGTCCAAGACCAACACTCTCCATTCCAACCTCCTGTATCCAGAGGAAAGAAGTCTCCTATGGGTACGGAGATGGAGAGAGGTTCAGCCTCACTCGTCACATCCCACAACATGCTGCTGGCTCAACACAGCATCCTGGACACTTTTAGAGCTTGTTTTGTAATTAATTTCTATAAGTGGATAATTGAATCATTAAGCTTAATTAGAGCAATATGATAATGCACAAACCAACATCCGTAAGTCTTATTTATCTCACTGTTCAGTCCAGCCTTCAAAACCACTGCAATGTGATTGCTACTGTCAATGACTTCTGAAGGGAACAATTTAACCTGATAGGCATCATGCTGTCCAAGCTTAAAAAAATTAAGAAAAAATACTTTTACAATGCTATATATTTTGCTTATACATAGATTCCACTAAATGGCTCCTATTCCTTTACTAATGTTTTTAATTTTTTCCCCAGCTTTTTAAGACTGTTCCACTTCCATTTGCATGGCATCCCACGTGGCCAGCATTGCTCTAAGGGAAGGCATGTGAAGCTCTTCTGGCTACCCTATACAGCCCCAAACACAGCACATGGACATATATATATGAAAGGTAACAAGATTATCTTAAAACACATTATGGTGAAAGGATCTGGGATCCTGCAAACAGGCTTGGAGGGTAGATTTACAAGGAGACACTCCCTCTGAATGGTGGCAAAGCTTTGGGTTGCTTCAGTACCGCAAAATCTGCACCTTGTTTGTTGATAATCAAGAAAAATCAAGCTTGAAATAGCACTCATATATAAAGAAGATATGGAAAGAGGGCTACAGTACACTATACATCACAGCAGGGGAGGGAAAGTTAAACTCATGTCATTCACTCCTCGCTGCACAAGTGCTGCTATTCCCTATTGATCTCCACACTAATTGTAAGTAGCCGCACAAAGCCATTTCCACTGTCAGGACTGCGCTTTCCAGAAGCAGTTTTGCTGTTCACAATACCTTGGGGAAAAACATAGAGGAATGCAGAGGAAGGAAGGAGATTCTTCTCTCTCAAATTCGTTTTATACTGACAGAAATCCATTGATCTTGTAGGAGGTTTTTTTTTTTTTTCTCAATTGCAAGGACATATCCTTCCATTCCCTGAAATTTCCTGTTCCAAATTAGGCCTTTTAAGCATAAACCTGGGCACCAGAGGCAGACAGAACAAACACCAGAGGAAAAGGCAGTCATACGCACGGCAGCAGCAAGACACGGGGCCACGGCAGATGGTTTGAAGTTAGTACTGGGCAAAAGAAGGGAGCCGAGGCAGCTTATATGGCAGGTACATCAGCACTAAAAGGGAGATGCTGCCCCACATAAGAAGTGACCCAAGAAGGATGAGTTCAGAAATGCAAAGCTCCTGCTGCTGTCCCTGGAGTCACTCATCCTGCTTGCAGAGAAAGGTCTCCCAAAGAACTGAGCTGAGAGCCTGTCTTCGGAGAAGGGGCCAAAAGCAACAATCAGGTCCAACAAAGAGAAGAGTGGGGGAAGACTGCAGATGAACATGGCAATAGAGACACTAAGGATGGTGCAAACACCTTTCCTGAGCATTTCCAGGGAGCAGCCTGCGAGAGGACAGAATCAGCCCATGTAACCCCACCATGCACAGTTCAGTTGGGGCATTCAGACCATGTTACAGTGACATTAAAGTCCCAGGCCCACCTCCCACATGTCACCGGTCAGATTTGTCATAGCACAGGGGATGCCTCTTCCTTTCCACCACATTCTCCTTTTCTCAGAAGGAAAGCAGCTTTGCCCCGACAGGCTCTGAGATAGGAAAGGAACAAACTATATTTATCCTAGAACATTTGCAACTCCTGATGGATCTAGAACATGCCATGATAAAAAGAAATAAATGCTATTTTCCAGTATTGCTGTTAGCACTCACACAAGGCAAGTATTGTAAAACAGCACCTGATGTGACAGTGCTTTACATAGTCCCTGCAGGGATGATTTACCGCCTGGAAGAAAACAGGGAGGAATCTGGCCCTTTATTAATAGGAGGCCTGAAAGGCCCATATGTCAGTGAGAAAGTTTTTCAAATTCATGGTACAAATTTGCACGGTCTACCCTTTATCTGTTCATCATGTAACTGGCTTGTGATTTCCAGGCATTACTATAAAGCACTTTATTTCTCCCAACAATAGGAGGGAGCAGTAGGTTCCTCCAGAGCCAGCACTGCTCCTGCTTTTTAAGCTTGGCTAAATGCAACGGCTGCGGACTATGGCAGCTGGCAGGCCCAGCCACGGAGCCTGCTGCGAATTACTGCTAACAAACACATTTGGTTTTATTAAGACTTTCTTCTTCCTCCAAGTGTTGTAGTCGTGGTTTCTGGAGCAATCACAGGAACTGTTTAGGAACAACCTGGGAAGGAGTGCTTGAAGAGCCCTCGCAAGGCTCACCTCAGAGCTGCTGAGCACAGGCTGCAGGTCCGCTGGCTGCACCAGGGGTGTGCCTGAACCCCGCGGGGCCCAATGCTGTGCAGAGGGACCAGTCTCAACTCCATTGTTGGCAGTTGCTTCTTCCAGGGTGTCCCCTTCCCTGTGAGGTTCCCTAGCCTACCTCCCCACCCTGGAAATAGGGCTTCCTTGGCAGAAATCAATGTTGAAATTCAGATCAGTAGAGCAGGGCAGCAACTCCTACTGTGGATGCTTTCTGACTAGATCAGCCATGAAGTAGGGACCACACATGACCTGAGACCCTGCATCTGCAGCTGAGCGGGAAGGGAGTGGAGGGAATGTAGAAGAAGAAACAACTTTCAGTGCTTCAGATCCAAATTTTTGTCCAGAGGAGCTGGACCAGACCACAACTTCCCCCTAACACCAGTCACGTCCATGAAGCAGTAGTGTTTGCAGCTATCAAGATTTCCACTGGGAAATCTGTGAGCCCTCTTAACTTCCAGCATTCATAATGGGGCTGTGCCCATGGTGATGGAGAGGGCTGTGTAAAGGATGCTACAAGAACCCACACCAGGAAGCCAGTGGTTTGGCACACTTACACGCTCACAACCCACTGTCGAGGTTCGGCGTCTACCTGAGCAGAGCCACCAGCAAATGGGGCTGAGGAGAAGGCACTGAGGCTGCCAGATGGGGTGCAGGGTGAGATCAACACGTGGACCAAGTTTTCAAGTGGCCTCCAAAGTTGGACAATAAGTTCTGCATATGCTGACCCTGCCATGCCAAGTGCATTGCTGCACAGCTGCTGAGGCTGTGAGCCTACTGCCCTGCAACTGGATCTGCTTCTCCCATTGTCCTGAAATTCCAGGCTTGGCTCACACCACTTTTAATTAAGGTTTGAAGCTTTCTTTTTATATCTTTGTTTTCCAAAAACCAATACTGAATAATAACACTACTGATTAGCTATTGGACTGAAAACTATAAAGCATCCGTAAAGGCTCAAAAGGTACCAATCTGGGTACCAATCTAATGCAGTAGAGGAAAACAGGTAATTGCAGGCTCATATATTATGGAGCCAAAGGAAATTACCTGCTGATGATGTCTTTATAGCACTGATGCTGTGGGTGGAAGGATGGCTGCCAAATGGAAACCCGCTCAGCCTCAGGAACCAACTGACATTGCTATACCCAGGAATCATTTTGTAGATGCTCACAGCAGATGGAAATTGATGTCTGAAATCTCCACGAGGAGGATGCTGGCTGCACTAAGGCACCCCTGCTACCCACCCCATGTGGCATGACCATCAATCTGATGTGTGATATTAGCACAATTCAAGGTTACAGACCATTGCTGGAGAAAGAAATAAAAAACAAAACCCACAATGAGCAATTGCTGAGGGAAGCAGAGAAAGAGAATGGCAATTTTTGTCAGTTCACTGGATGAAGATACGACCCTTGAGCAGCTCTGAAGTTAACACACGGGTATTAGCAGGACACACGTACGTTTCTGTTCCTATAGCTACACAGTATGGTTCTCTGCCTGCCTGGTCACAGCATCACTGCAGCTGGTTTTCACAGTGCTGGGCCTCATAAAGGGAGAAGAACGATAGTGGAGATAACCTTTAGTGTAGCATCAAAGGCATATTTTGAGAGGTTGCATTTTCGCTGAAATACTGTTCAGCTCAGTGCAAAATTGGTTCTGCGAGATGCTGACATTATGAAGAGTGATGGCTGGTGCTACGCAGGGAAAACTGCATGCTACATGCAGCGGCACGAGCAAGTGGAGCACACCCACGTGCCTTGCGGTCGGCACTGCCGGTTCAGGGGATTCGGGGCCGCCTTCATCTCTCTGATTTTCTGAGAAAGACAGAATCAGGGCAACTAACTTTTCGCCATGTGCTGCATTTGCTGCCAGCAGATTTTCTAGCATGTGCACAGCCACAGCAGCAGCCAGATTTTACCCCTGCCTCCCATATTTCCATGGATAAATAACCTAGTATACATCCAGATAAATTTATCTTGGGTGTAACTTCAGGAATGTCATTGTGGTAAGAACAGAAATTATGTGGGCCATAGGACAGATGAAACCGTGTCACTGGGAGAAAAAAAATACATATGCATTTCTCCCACAATTAATAGCCACTAACTTTTTTAGAGGAAAGAAATGTTGAGAATATTTTACTAAATGCAAGTTTAAGAGAAAATAGGATATTGATTTTAGAGAATAATTGTCAAATGCTTGCAATGATAAAATGTTCTTCTGATAAGCAGTTCACAAAGACAAACCCAAGCTAGAGTAGGTGGAGACTAATATTGATTTCATTGAGGCAGTCAGAGTATGCATCAGTTTGAAAGTTGGTCTTATCATTTTCCTTCTTTTGAGTCAGGAGCAGAATGGCATAATAGGAAAGCATTTTTAAAAATATCCACTGTGGCTGATACAGCTGAAAGCATGTTTTGAAACAGCTCTGATCACATACAGAGTGATAGAAAGCGGCACTTACAATATAGCATGATTTACATAGATATCCCAATTAGAACACGAGTTACTTCTTAAAATACACTCATCCTATAATGATTTACTGCAATTTTAAAACTAGAAACAAACAGGAAAAAAACACACTCAGAAGTCCGTAATAAGACACACTTATGTTTGTGTTCTTTCATCTTGGTGTTGGTAGACACTGCTGCCATGTGCTTCCCATCGTAAGAGGCTATTTTGTCTTTTCCACCAAGCCTAGCAGTAGTGGCATGTTCTCCTTTCAACACATAATCCTGAAAGCCTGCTTTGCTTTTCAAAGAATTGGCTTGTCATGAGCACTGTTTTGTAGTGAAAAGCTGCCCTTCCATCTCCCTGAGATGCTGTGGCTGAACCCACTCCAGCACCACCCTCCACAGAGCAGCCTCACTGCTGGGGCTATAGTATCTTGCTTTCCATGCCCAGAGCCAGGTGCAGCATCAAACCCAATACATTTTTCAGCTACCAGATTTCACTGCAGATTTGGCAGCTCGCTAAGGAACAAAGGTTATTCAGCACACATTATTGCTTAGGAATCATTTGCCTATTGATAGCACATAATTTACATTTTCTGGAGTTTTTTTAGCAAGGTTGTTCTAGACACACTAGACATCATAATAAAACATTCAATAGATATTGAAAACTCACCAGTTCTTGTTTTATTTTTGCAGACTGAAGGGTGAATTTCAGGATAGGATGAAGCAGATGTGTAATTTTTGATCCCCTTGTAATGGTCTCACAGAAAGAGTGAATAAGCATTCTTTAAATCTCCAGCAACAAAGACATCCCTTCTGCATCGGACGCATTTCTGAAGATTTTGCAAGATATCCCCATCTATGCCTTTTCTATACACACCTATTCTCTGCAAAGATCTTTTTGCCCATTTCAAACATTCATTTTGCAGCCACATCACACATCCACACCAAATCCAGTGTCTGAACCTGCACCCCACTCACCATATCCACCCACTCACCAACAGAAAGGCTCTCCCTCTCCCACAAACCAAGGGATATTGATTGTTTCCATCAAGCTAAATTTGTTTAAGTAGAAATTTTAGATAGAAAGCAACAAATGAAAAGCCTAGAAAGAAAAAGAAACAGCAGGGCAGCATCATTGTGAGGTGTGCAAACTAGCCCTAAACTGATGAAAGCTGTTGTTGTAGAGGTTATGAGTCCTTTTTACACAGGAGAAAGGAAAATTTACACAACCCTACAAAAATACAGTTCCTCCTGTGAAATCTTAATCTTTTCATGTATGCTGTCCTCTCTGTAAGGGCTCCTCTGCTGCTCTGTGTACGGGTTTACCGCTGCCTCGAACACCATCAGAGCACCCCGTATTCTCAACTGAGCAGGGACTCTACCACCAGCAATCCTTTTCTAGATATGAAACCTCTTCAAGTGCCCAACGGCCTTCCGGAGTTTTTCCTTCAGAGCTGAGTTGAGTAAGAACAAACTACTTCTGCCAAACACAGCCTCGAGTTTTCAATTTTGTTTAAATTAAATTGGGACCATCACTATGACACTCCCATGGCACCATCCAGAAACAGGGAAGAGAACAGAGAAGACAATGCTTCCCCCTCTCCCAAATGCACAACTGTCCATCAAACAGAACTCCTCTCTGTTGACATCTCTCAGGGACACAGGATGGGAGTGCTGTTAATTATTTGCCTCTTGGCTGATGTGCTACAGTCCTTGCTTGGGAAGCGCAGGTAAAGCAGCATGGGAGGAAACTTTTGTGGTTTGTGGTAGTTCTTAGCATGTTGGTTTTACTGAGGGTTTTTTTGTTTGTTTTAATGAGTCTCTTCTATCTCCCTGTCAGCTCTGAAGCAAGTCTTCCTGCACAGAAGGCCCAAACTTTCCATTGCACAGAGACATCAGACTACACCACCCAACACTAAACGTTACATGCAGCTATTTCCAGCTGGTGACGACAGAAAACTCACCCAAAGCCACCATGCAGGTGAGTGGCAAAGCCAGAATCAGACTCAGGAGCTCCAGACCAGACTGCGGCACAGTTCCTTCTCTGCTCACCCTTTCCAAACAAGCCACTACGCTTACAGGAAACATCACCCCAGGACCCAGACAGCTACATATGGCAGAAAGAAATGGGAACAGAGAAATAACAGTAGTAACAAGAGACAACTACAATCTCTAAATTTGTACTTCCTAACAAGGCACCTCCACAAAAAGAAAAGCCTTTCTAACAACACTGAAGATTAAACTCCAGCCAAATCTGACAAAGAAAAGCTTATTCAGAAACTGTGATTTATTTCTTGGGGATTAATGACACTTGAAAGCAGAACAAACCATTGCACTACAATAAACAACCATAAGGAGAAATCAGCACATAATGGTGATTTATTTCTTTTACAGAAAACAGAAAAATTGAACTATTTTGGATGAACCAAATCAAAACCATCATTTTGGCTATAACAACCCTTTTATTTCAAATTAAACTGGAAACTAAGTGCTGCTTTCCAATTTGGGATACTTAAAAACCTTCCCAATAAAAGCAAAGGCTAGTTTCATAAGGGGGCTTAAGAATGTGATTTCACAAGCACTGCGGAAGCTGCCTTGGGTCTGTGCAACAGATCTCTGTCCTGGCCATCTCCCTTCCCTGGAGGTGAGAAATTCTTGCAGAGATGCAGTGAGCTAAGGTGGGTGCTGCAGCCTCGGGTACCACCTCCCTCCCCACTGCCAACCTCCTTCTGAGCACATGTTCATCTCCATATGGGCCCTCAGGTTGTTCTTGCAAAAGCAATAAATACACAGGTTGATTTATATCCCTGATATTAATTATGATTTAAATCAGTAAGATTAATTAAACTGAGTTTCCTGCACTGCCTCCATTTCTGCTTGCATTTATGCTTTTTAAAGCCATTTCCCAAAGGAAACTCTTATTGGCTAGAAGAAACTTGGTGCATTCTTAGGTGATCTGGAGAAAATATTATTCGGTATCTAAATGCAATAAGCAATTACACAGATTAAACATACCTTTATTCAGAATTTTAATTTTTACATTAACTTAGGCAGAAGTGAATGATGTACATTTTGCATTTCATAGATTTTTTTTTTCTAGTTTTGATTTGCCATGCTGTGCAGTAATGGAAATTTGAATTTTAATTCACAGCATACAAAATTAAGCTTACATAACTCCCTCAGTGCTATCTAAAAATTAACTTTAAAAATATTACAAAATACAGATTAAGTATCGTCTGCCATCACACCAAACAGACAGACTCTAAGCTTGGTCTCCTCGCAGCTTTAGAGCTAGCAGTTCTCCTTGATTACATTTTTATTCATAATTAGAACACCAGGAAAAATAACTCCAAAACTTTGTGCTCATTCTATTCAGTTTCCAATTTTTCAATTCACTTTACTCAGCTGATGCAGGAGAAGTAACAGGAATGAATGCAGCCCCCTCTGTACTTCTGCAGGAAGAGGCAACAGTGGTTTAACACTTAAATGCAAACTACTTTCAGACTTCCACTTTTTGCCTGAGCAGACATTCTTTGTAACTTCAACAGCCAGCGTGTAGTACTGACTAAAGTATTCTTAACTGAATGTAGGTTTTAACAATTCTTTTTTAAAGATATAAACCAAGCAAACAAAAACCTTCATCCAGCCAAGCAATGAGCTATGGCACACACTGACAAAGGCTCTCAGACTAAAAAGTATAAAACACACTTTATATATTGCCTTTTGTATATTTGTGGCTTATCAAAGGTAAAACCCAACCCCTAATCCTCCTACTAGGCTGCCTTCTTGTATTGTTTTTCCAGCCCAGGTGAATTTCCATATTACTTAGTTTTAATAGCACGTTTGAGAAAAGCTTTCTTTCTTGTTTCAGAATGAGACCTATATATTAATTTAATTTCCATAATTCACATTTATAAAGGTACTGATTTGTGATTTCACTGATGATTTGCCACCTGACGCTGCTTCCAACCAAGTACCAAGTAAAGAACCTTTTCCCAGCCTCTGAAGCTGCTTGGCCATACATTGTCAGGTAGCTACATAAATGTTTCAACATTTGTAGCAAGACTTCAAGGAGAAAGTGCATCTCTTGCATCTCCCACCTTTTCCAAGCAGTGTTCAGAATAACAATCAGGTAATCAGATCCACTGAAGGTAGAAAATAATAATGGCTTTCTTGGCCTACAATTCTTCCAACACCTGTTTTTCCTGCTGTGTTTCGTATTTCAATGCTCTTTTAAAATAAAAGATAGTGCTATTTTCTGAAAGCCCTCATTTTTAACAACCCTGCTGCGTATGCCATTAATAAAGTTCCACTAACAGAGACAACAGGATAAATACAAATAATTACAAACACACTATTCAAGATCAATTTTAATCCTCAGTTAACTCCATTACTTTATCTATTTGTTTCATATGTAACTGTCTTCTTTAACTGTCTGCTCATTTTTTAAAGCCAATAAAACATTTTGCTTTTTATTTCTTAACTCAGCCAACACTAGACTGGCGATCTAAGCCTTCTCTGCTGGCTCACAAGACACCCCTCTTTCAGCAATACACTTGACAGATGTGCAAGATGGTTCAGAAGAGTCCTAACAGATCCTTCATGACGATTTGTAGATGGAGTTTCACTCTCACCACCAGAAGCTAAATGTGCAGCCAGCGCACGCAGTCCAGAAATGAAAGTAGCCAAAGGGCTGTTCCGGGGTCTTGTGCTGCTCAAGCTCTTCCTAACTTCACGTGCTGCCCAGCTTCAGCGGATCACTCGCGTTGTGCCATCCCAACACTTCTATGCAATTTGCTCTCCCCAGTATATAGCTGCTGTATGGGTGTGCCACAGCAGTTCCCTCTTGCAAGTTTTCCACCAGCCTTTTGCAAAACCAAAGGCAGCACTGGGTTTCTGGGATATACACGGCAAGAAGGCAAATCTGCTCTTGAGTTACTCCTGCCAAATGACTGTCCCGTTGGTAGGTTTGCTCCCTGCAGCAGGGAGGGAAGAAGGATAAGATCAGGGGAAGGGAGATGGGGAAAATGCAGCAAGAGGGGGCAGGACAGATTGCTGAGAGACAAAGAAGGAAGCACTGCTTGTTAGAAAGAAAACAAGTGGGGTTGTTTGTTTTTGTATTAGTCTAGTTGTCCTGGGTCAAATCCAGTGGAGGCTGGCCAACTTCCATTAGCTAAGCAGCCGGCCCACTGCATACTCCGCTGGGGATTGCTGTTTCATTTCTAGAGGTCTTAGAGACACCTGCTAGAGCTTTCTGCTATCATGGCCAAACATTGCGTATAACTGAAAATATGTTTTCTTTATCTAAATGAAACACTCAACAGACTGAAGGGCTTGTGGACCAATGTCAACAGCAGTGCATCTCTGTTTACGCAGACAACCGGTGCAATGGAAGCAAGGACGCTTCCCTCCCTTGGCACATAGCAGGGTGCTGACAGCAGAAGGAAAGGGGAAAACCCACAGGACAAGAGAGGTCAGGTCTGAAGGATCAAGAAGGCCGAGACAGAGATTTCAGCCTCCCTACCCCAGCTCCTTGCTATCCCAGAGGATAAGATTCCACATTCACTGTTAACCATGAGATAAAATGATGCCCTTTGGCATGAAGATTTTGCTAGGTGATACATTTCAGGACATTTTCCAGCGCAAAAGTCTCCTTCTGGACCACACCGAGCATTTCTCTTGCTCCATGACCCTGCACTCCAGCCATGCTGGATGGCTGGTCCCAGACCAGCTGCAACTGTGGGATCCCAACCTGCACAACACAGGTCTGTAGGCATGTGAGATGCACCACAGCTGCAGGGAAGTGTGAAATGGGTGTCCAAAGCATGAGTCACACGTTTCCCGTGCAGCCTGCACACTAGGGAGACAGCCTGGTCTTGTTTCTTCTTTTTAACTACTGCATTCACTCACTGCTGTTTGGTGCTATCTACCTCTTCCACACCTAGGCAATACACTTCGCCCTAAGATAACCCGGACTGGAGGGCAGATGATGCATTTGGAAAGAAAGGGAAGGAGCAAAAAGTCTCATCTTGCAAAGATTTTGTCACTTTAGTTCATTTCTCCAGCACAGGCATTTGGAGGGAAACACAAGTCCAGAGACTTCAAGTCTGGTCCTTTTCAGACAAAAAGCGAAAGAGATACTGGGAGCAAGGTGCCATGGATGGCAAATCAGAACAAGAGTTCCAGGAAGAAAGAACAGAGGCTATGTGAGTGTGTTCTCACAACACCAAATACAATCCACACAAGACCCTAAAGCACGTTAGAGCAAGAATATGAATGTTTAAATAGACTGTTGTCATCTAGTACATCGCACAAATCTAATCAGAGGTAACTTATACTGCAAAAAGCCTCTTGCAATGGCATCAGATGTAGCATTTAACAGTCGATTTGCAAAAGCTATCAATTTCTTTCTCCCTTTTTGGATGTGTTTAGTTGATGTTTCACATCAGGTCCTGCTCCTGTTCCAGTCCATATTCACTGCAGTTTGTGACCGCATGGACACCTCTGTCTGTCTCCTGTTCCCTCTTTTTCTTCACCTACCACAGCAACAAAATCCCCAGGGTGTTTCTTTACTCACAGTGTTGGACTGTGGCAGACTCACACCTCTGAAAGCAAACACAAAACAACACCAAGTATCTAGACAGGCAAGTGCTTACCCAGCATCTACCACCTAACCTCAGCATCACAGTGAGCTTCACCAGCCAGCCTTTGGGGCTGCATCATCTTCAGTCTGGATTCACAGAGCAAAACCCTGAGTTAACAAAACTGTCCAAAGGAAGAATAATTTTGTACATTAGCTAAATTCAGACTGATAAAGCACTGAAGACATGTTTAAGCTCTAAGCTATCACAAAGCTTTGAAGCACATGGTTTGAAGTATGCGCTCAAGTTCTCTGTTAAACTGGGGTCTGTGTCCTGAGTTGAATGCAATCCTTCTCACCTAGCACTGAGCTCATGGAGGCCAACTGATCAGCTGGAGAGCAAGACTAGCAGGATTTGCAAACTAAGGATCAGATCCTCTGCTTCCCAAGGACAGAGGCTAAATTCATTAGTATAAGAGGTGGTCAGATACAAATCTAATGGATGCAGTGTGAAATCTCAAAAATTAACAGTAAACAGGACAATCTGCTGGCAAGTCAAGACGTCTTTGTCTGAACTGCTGCTGTGCCTCATGAGGACACTTGCTGGCAGAACACAGTAGTAGTAACAATTACTTTTAAGCAGGAAGACACATAGGAAATATTAGGCACACATTTAGATGTGTGTACAGTTGAGGACTTGCTACAAAGCCTGACAAAGCCAATGGGTCTGAGAACAGTCTTAGAACACCAAATTTAGGTACTTTGTAGAAAAAAAAAAAAAAGAAAAAAAAAAGATGGATGTATTTGTGATCCATGACTGAATACAGCTAAAGGGACCTGGTTTGCCTAATTATATTTATGTGGTGAATCTTTTTGATTTAAACACTCGCCTAGCTGCAACAATGTTATCTAATTTTGGCAGAGCAGAATAGAGTACACTGACTAAAATTAGGTTTGCAAACATGCACTAAGAGACACAAGGCTTCACATGACTCATCTAACTCTCTAACTAACAGCCTCCCTGATAGACTAATGGAGGAATCCTCAACAGGGATAATAATTTTCTCAATAAAGGCAGAAGATTTAAAGTAACCATGTTATGAGCAATAAGAAGATACTGCATTTGCCCTGAGGTAGCACATTCATTTTCAAGACATCTAGCAATAGAAAACCTCTTATCAGGAGAAAGGACTTTTAAATATTTTCCTGGAAAGGTAGTTAAATCTGAATGAGTCTGTTAAAGCCTATATATCCTCACCTCCTGCCAGAGGTGGGCTTTGCTGGGAAGCCACATTATGAAGCAGTATGACATACAAGCAACTTTGTCCAGGAGGGGCAATCCAATAGAAAAATGCCTAAGTAGAAGCTGTTTCCAAAAGAAGCGTGTCTCAACCCCAGTAGGTTTACATCCCAGGAGTCTCACTATCCCCTTTTCACAAACAGTGAATCTGTTTTGCCCAAAGTCACCCCAGTGCTGGCACAAACCTTGGAAGAAACCCCAGGTCTCCCCAAGCCCTCCACTCGCCACATCCCACCATCTTCTTTCTGAAACCCATCCTGACTCTAGGTCTCTATAACAGGGGTAGGAATCAGAGTAAATCTGACAATGTTATGCACTAAAATGCTGAAGGTGCTGAGATCAGTACTTTCTACCTTAGTTCTTCAAACTCCGAGAGGTGCTCCTACATGCCATCCGTGCCTCATTCTCTCCAAAGGCTGGGCCAAGACACAACACTGCTTCTTATCAGGGTCTCTAAGAACATGCAAGCAGGCAGCAAGATTACAGTTACCTCAGATGCAGGTGGGCTCTCTGTGATAATGCATTCATTCTAGAAAATTTCACCAGTTAATCAAAACAACACTGGGTGACAGACATCAGTGTAGTAAAGACAAATTGTTTCACAGACCAGGATGGCAGAAGAACAAATATTGCACCTCTCCTGTAAACCAGAAGTGTGACTTCAAGTTCTGTGCATACAACTCAATGAAAGTTTATCCTGGCACTAATAAAGCTGTGATCATGCCAATGCAGACACTAAGTTCAGTTTAGTTGACTGCTACCTGTCCAGATGAGTTTCATAGTCTCTGCACAACCCCACGCTGCCAGGGAGCATCAGACAACAGTCTACAGATACATAGGCAACCACATCCCCACTGACAGCTGCAGAAAGTCTTACCAGCACTTTTGAAGTCAATGATAGATAGCTGATAGGCAGGGAAGACAGTCAGAAAAGACAGCCCTGGAGCTAAAAGTGATGAACTGACAGCTGGCAGGGCTCAGGGAGAGATAAATTATCCACACCATGGGAGGAAGCCTTGGAGGCTGAGACAAGGGAGGCTGTGGAAGAAAATAGTGCTTTCCTACTTTCAAAAGGATTTAGAAGGCCTAGACTAAACTTCTTACACCACTTACCTACCTACCTACCTACTGTCTGCCTATCTACCTACCTACCTACCTTCTATTCCTGGCTAGACTCCTGGGTCTTTACTCCAGTAATGGTTTCAAACTGGGCAGCCAGAAGAGGGAATGGGAAAATACCCACAATTGCTCTTTGTATTGTACTCCCACAGGTTCAGCTACCCTGGTGCCCCTAGTTGTCCGTGTTCCCACAGGCTTTGGGTGCCTTTGTGAGGAGCTCTCACCTCATGAACAAGGCAATACACAACTGCCCTGCTCTTTGAGCTGTCAGAGCAGGCTATAAAGAGCTCCTGATGCTGGAGAACAGGCCTGTATAAAGCAGGGGTGTTGTGATAAGAAGACAAGTTACTGTTTAACTGGTTTAATTGGTGTAATTGGACACACCATGCCTCTTTTTATTGTCATAGAAATATAAAATAGTTATATCTCATTCTCTCTCCCACCTTATACCCAGAAACAGAATGGCACCAACGTTTCACTTACTGGGAATAACTCCATTTTCTCTGCAAGCAAGAAGTCAAGGAACTCTGTATTTTTAAAAATGAAAACTGAGATTAAACTTGACATTTAGAAGCTTCCAAAACTGGCAGGCCCAAGGGCTGGGGACTTTGCAGTCCTGAGAGGGCAGCTGTGCAAGTTCAAAGAAATGATGTGCAAGGAAATTGCATAAGTTCACCTCCTCTTCTGCAGTGGGGAGAGAAAGCTCAACACGTTCATGCTTCACTGGGCAGGCATTCATGAAGATGAGTAAAATACTATAATCAAAAGCCCAGTCTTCACAAGGAAGCTCACTGAGGCAGCTGGTCTCCATCCCAGCTTTAGAATTCAATCCTGCTTGCCCCTGTAGAGGACCCCGACACAAGCACGTTACCTTTGGCTTTCTTTTCTTATATGACTTCACAACCGTTCTTATGTCTGTAGGTGAATAAAACCTCTTTGCATAGCCACTGTCTTTTCATTTGCAGACTTAGGCAGCAATCTTGCAGTGGGGAATTGAGTCCAGCAAGCCAGTGAATGCATCTTTTCTTTTTTAAGGAAGTCCAACACAGCATTTTCTGTTAGAAAGAAGGCTTAGTTGATCAGCACCTTTTGAACACATGCTTCTAGAAGAAAAACATCTGCCACCATAATTAAGGGTAGGGTGCTTAACTACATATTTCTTTTGTCAGGCATTAATTTTAAAAAAAATGCCATTTTAATATTGCATTGTCCTCAATCAGAACATCTGTGTACTTAACCAGCTGCTTTAAACAACTGCCTTCTTTAAAAGTAAGTCAAACAGATTATATGTTTTATTATAGCCAAATTTCACTATGAAGTTCAATCTCTTCCATGCTGTAGTTGGCAAGGTGAGAACTATCAATTCATTTCCAAATTAAACAAAAACTCAAAAACCAAACTACTGTTACTAAAAGGACAGCAACTAGTGCTTCAAAACTGTGATAAAATTGTTAGCACAATAACATTAAAAATTATTTACATATTCATCTGCTTAATATTTCGTAAGACAGTTGGAAGCATGTCCCAGTAAACAGTCAAGTTCAGTCACTCTGCAACTGGCAAGAACCGGGGAAGAAGAGATCAGCTCCTGGGACATGTAGGTAGTTGTAGCCTTCAGTTCAACACAGGGTCAGTTGGTGTAACTATCGGCTTAGGATATTCAAAAACACTTTTCAAGGCATAGCCGCACTCTCAGAGTAGTGAGATGCCAAAGCTCAGGCAGGTGTGAGAAGGGATATGGGATTTCTTCTCCTGGAGCTCAACTTTTAAAACAAAAAGTTATCAGTTATCCTTGTGAGAAGGGATTTAAAATGTAAACTGGATGTAGTGGGCCCATCTGCCCAAGTTTTCAGAACGCATGAGCTCCATGCTTAAGCTGTTTGCTTTCATTATTCCCTGTTATTTCACTGGTTAATGAATTATAAGCCAGACCTAGTAGTACTGCATGGAGAAGATTCCCACCTACTCTACACAAAATTCAACAATTTGAGACTTTGACAAGATGATGTCAACAAGAGCACAGGGATTATTTTCTTGAAGAGAATTTCCTTTTTATTATTTGGGAACTACTGCACCAGTGAAACTAAGCTGGTCTAGGATGACATTTAAAGCAAAACACTTCAGAAAAACAAGTGGTTTCAGGCAAATGTCAGCTATCCCAGCTTCATTAACTAACTGAGTCAAAGCAAAGTCTTTAGACAATAATACCTAACCAAGATGACAAAAGTTACAGATTGTCAATGTAAGTCACAGACCAGGAGAAGCTCAGCAGACACTTTGACAGATCCACTTTTATGGTTCAGTTGTTCACTACATCTGGAACCTTCTTAAATCCCCTGCAATTCTCTCCCCAACTTCTCTAGCATCCCAGTGGGCAGGTAGGTAGATCATGAAGGAAGCTATTCCCAGAGTCTTCCTCATCTGGATAGGTTTTACTACCCAGATACAGGCAGATCTTTGGGCTTTTAAATACATCTTTCCTTGGAAAGCTTTTGGACACCTCAATACAGACATTTTAGTGGTTTAGGTGCTATTATATGTCCAAAACAGAGCCAAAGCACAAAAGAATGCTGGCAAACTACAAGGTGCATGATACAACTTAGTATGCAGGGAGAGCTTTTATACATAATCTGTATGAATACACAGGGACATACAATATCAGTTAGGATAAATTAACCTGAGAATATTGATGTAGTAGTGCTTAGGGTACCTGCCTAAAGGCGGACTTCAGATAGCTGTGTAAATATCACAGGCATTGCATTAGAAATATACTTCAAGTAGAATTTAAAGTAAACTTAAAGAACAAGAACATCCTGGGGGATGCTGTAAGCATCAGAGAAACACAGAACAGAACTGCTAAATGTTCGCTACAAGAGGTAAGTAGGTGAAGCTGTTTGAAGAGGTGCAATCAGAGCCGTGTGAAACATCCCAAGTAACGCTGAAGCCATGCTGTGATCTTCTGCTTGTACCCCACTCACAAGACAAGTTCTGTCTTGACTAACACCACATTTTACATGGGGACTTATTTACCCCATTTCCTGAAATAAAAAGATTCATTCAAGCAACAAACTGAATTCAAAGCTGTGATCTCTCCCAAGTTAATGAGACAGTACCTGGGTCATTCCCATGTTTGTACTCTAAAACTATAGTTAAATCTAATGGATGTTAAAACACCAGGGCCAAAAGTAAAGATGATGAGAAAATGAAAGTGCAACATGCAAAACTCCACTACAAAAAAGGTAAACTGCTGTAAGCCACACTTTGGGCCAGATGATGTACTAGAGCTGCTTAGACTGTCCTGACTTCTGCTTCCCACCACCCAGCCCAGACAATCTCTAACTTTCAGTTCTTCATTTAGACTCCCTTAAAATCAGGAGAAATAGAAGTGTTTCTAGAGCATGCTTCATCTGCTCCTAAAGTAGGCGGCTAAAACAGGTCAGATGAATCACGTTAGCAGCAGCTTTTTCTCTCCATTGATTATACAAGGAGCCTACAGGGACCAGGATGAATGGAGACATACAGAGTTAGGTGAAATGAAGCCCATCTTGGACATCTGCAGAACCACATCCACAGCACTGCTTATCCTCTCATGGCTAAAAGTGGGGCTAATTTCCACTGCAGAAAAAAGGCAAAAGTCGAAGCCAAACAGCTTTTTGAAGAGTGATCTCAAATGTGAATTCCCAACAAGGCAAGACCTTTCCATTTCAAACATTTGAATTAAGACTATGCGTTGAAAAAGTCCAAGTTATGATCCCTGTTTCCAGCACTACATCTAATCTGGAACCTGACCTTTGTCATGTCATTTAACCTAATTTTTCCTACTAACTGCAGAGTAGGGATAATTCTAACAATTCTGCAGGAACACTGAGACTTAATTGATGAACGTCTTTAGAGTGTTCTGGGATTCCAGTGCTCTCATCAAAACAGAGATATTGATATATGATATTAACTATCATATGAATACTATAAAAACTTACCATTCAAAGACAGCATTTATCTGACATTTACCTTTAAACAGCCGAAATTAATTTGCATGTGCCTTTTTTTTTTTTTTTGTCCTTCTCAGTGGTATTCACATACTTATTTCTCTGGGATTTGTATCTTTTGATCTGACATTTTTCAAGTTTACTACCATGTTCCCTTTTCTGTTGCCTGTTAAAATCATGTACTAATGAAAAAAATAATTTCTTGCTTTCTGCCTAAACATGACTCTATATAAATAGATCTCTCTATGTATAAAAACCCACACATTATGCCATTAAGTTTAGTAGACAAATAGATTTGATTTTCAATAATATAAACAAATCTGCAGCCTTTTGCCAAATCTAATGGACAAATATGAATAATTCTTGTCTATAAGCCACACTTGCATCACTGTAAACAGTAACTTGGGATAGAAATAAAAATAAAGTGTCATTGTCTCCATTCTCTATTTTCACAACCGCAGCAAGGAAATCTCATGGAAAGTGCTCACATAATACAAAAACTTTCATTTTAATCTGAATACAACTTCAATTTATAGCATGATGTAGAAATACAGACACAAAAATATACAGACATATAAGTATGTGTATGTACATATACACACATACAGTCATGCTTCAGAGGAACAGCATCCTTGGACCAGAGAGACCCTCAAGAGCATGGCCACTGAAGCCAGGACCTCACCTATCCGTGCCACTCTCAGGATTTAGGACACCCTGTACCTCCACTTCTCTGGTTTTAACACATGGATAAGTAACCTTCCTTTTTGTTGACATTTATGGATTAAAACATCTCTGTGTATTTTAATTATTGCCACATAGTACCTCTCACCAGGAACAGCCATGGGCCTGATCCTGCACACACCCCACGACCTTGCGCAGAGCAAAGAGGGGGAGCTCCTGTGGCTTGCAGAAACCCTGGCTACCCCATCGAGGTGGGCCGCTGCCTGTTCATTGCCATGCCAAGGGAAAGGAGACAGCGAGGAAAACTTTTGGAGGAGCACATACGGCAGCCACATTCATGGCCTGAAGGACAGGCACCGCAGCCAAAGCAGCCTGCTGACAGCAACAGAGACCAGTTTCATCCCCGTTACTCACCAGCCATCAGACACTACATTTAATCTGGAATCTGACCTTTGTCATGTCATTTAACCTAATTTTTCCTACTAATTGCAGAGTAGGGATAATTATAACAATTCTGCAAGAATGCTAAGCCTTAATTGATGAGCATCTTTAGCGCACTCTGGGATTTCCCTGTTCCCACAAAGCTGTGATCACACCACTGCTCTGCTGCCCCTTTTTGCTTAACCAGAGACCCCCCTGCCTGCTAAGAGCTGGCAGCCCTCATACAGGGCCGTCCACAGCCAGGAGCAGGTAGAGCTCCCGGCAGGTACCGCGCTGCAGTGCTCACAGTCTGAAGCACAGCATCCTGTGGCTGCAGGCACACATGGACCATTTCTGGTAGTATCTGCATTAAATCTCAGCATTAGAGACAAATCCTCAGTTCACTGACACAACGGTCACTGTCAGATTTGATCCCCTCTCGAGGTTATGGAGATTTTGGATTGCAGACTAGAGTTTGCACGCTAATCACCAACTACAAAAAAACAGATGACTCCTCTGGCCCATGTTCCTGTACGAACAGCTTCCAGTGACGCACATTTCTGGGGGTTGCAGCAAGCACCCGTGTGAGAGGCTGCAATTCCAGCAAAGCCAGTGCACCTGCACCTCCTCACTTGTCCACCAGCTCTGTCCCCGCTTGCCTCAGCTTGCTTGAACATGGAAGTAAAACTCAAAGCGACAAGGAACACTTGTTTCCACAGCTATTTTCCACACCCAGCTACATCTAATCCTTGCTTCATTGCCTCCTTTAAAGTTTAATAATGGTTTCAGTCAGCAGTCTTAGTCAAGTTTCTGACTTTTTTACTTAATGCTTCCACGGCTGAGCTCAGACATCTGAAGGAATCTTGGTTTAAGTAATCTGCTCAACACAGAAAGCCCTGGAAATATGCTTTCTGCTCATCACCATCTTAAACCACGAGCGCAAAGCGGCAGCATGGTGTGTATTTTTCCACTGTAGCAATGCAATCGTAGGGTTTTGCTTCCCTTGCACTGGATTTTCTTAACAGCTCTTCTACCAGATGGACTCAGTAAAGTATAAAACATTTGTAAAATTCAAATTTCTATTCATGGTACCAACCAAAAGGCTCTGTATCATCCTCTTAAAGTACTGAGAAACAACTAGAAGACCTCACAGAGTTCATAAATTCATTGGTTTAATTTACATACATGTAATTTATATACATGCAACTTGCAGATAAAGATTTTAAAACCTCAGAGGTCCTCAGAAGTTTCCACCAGAAACTTTAATTTGGCAAAGCATGACCAGATGAGTGCTGTACGTGGACACACACAGGAGAAACTGATTGGGGGAAAGCCCCAAGAAGTAAAATCATAGCGGGACCCCAAATGTGGCAATCCCTGTGCATGGCAGCAACGATCCTGCCTGTGCCCCTGAGCTGGGGCTGCCATCCTCGGCATCCCCTGGTCAGCCTGACCAACCTCAGATAACTTCACACAGAACAAACTGAAAAAGCAAAGCAAAACACATTCTAGACCAAATTGCGCATCTACAGGGAAAACGGGACCGTATCTGACTCCTTGCCCTCCCCTCGCCCACGCCCGCACCAGCAGCCAGCTGAAATCCCCAGTATTTGGCAATCAAGGTTACTATGACGTAGACCCAGAGTCACACAAGCGTGGCCGGAGCTCAGAAGGGACATGGGAAGCTGCAGGGAGTGAGCTCACACCCAACACTTGTGCACTCACAGGCATAGACGTGATCCTTTCTGGGAGGAGAAAATTGTACATGAAAGGAGCACAACTGCAGCGGGAGCTGAGGCGACGACAAACGCATAGTGTCCCCCTCCGAACAACCCCTCCGTTTCCTAAGTCTCGGTGCTAGGAAATCACATCATATTTCAGGATTGATTTTCTCCTACTTCAGCCTTCAAAACTAGGATATTGTTACAGCTTTGTCAGCAGTGTCGGAATTTTCCACAACAAACCAGACATCTTTTTCATGTAAAATTACCTAGATACCTTATGTGTGCTGTACTCTCTGGGTACTTCATTTTCACCTTGTTCTGTTAACAAGACATTCTCTTCCTCCTCCTTTTCACACTGCACTTTATAAATAGTTCAAAAAAATGCCTCTCTTTGTTTAATGAGCTTGTGCTGTCTGAGTGAGTTTGGAAATTACCATTAGTTATGTGGAGTAACTAAAAACGAGTATGGGGAGCTACTGACATGAATGTGTTACCTTTACTAGCACCAATAATCTTGTCTAACAAGCCAGCAGAGTCTTTGAAGTGTCATCCTCAAGCTTTGAGGGCAATCCTTTTCCAGAGATGGTGGTGGGCTTTTTCCCCACCCTTTGTAGTATTAAGTACTTAGGATTCCTAAACTACTTGGTGTTTCTCTTGCACAGAAATGTCCCAATACCACAACTGGATGAGTCCAGTTGCACCACATAGCACCCTTACTTTTGATTCAAAGGACTGCCTTACTTGCTTTAAAGCATGGTGAAGCTTAGACTGTATTATTTTCAAAGGGCATATAGAATCACACAATCATAAAATGGTTTGGGTTGGAAGGGACCTTTAAAGGTCATCTGTCCAACCCACCCAGCAATGAGCAGGGACATCTTCAACTACATCAGGTTGCTCGGAGTCCCGTCCAGCCTGACCTTGTATGTTTCCAGGGATGGGGCATCTACCACCTCTCTGGGCAACCTGTTCCTGTTCCAGTGTTTCACCATATATAGCGGTGGTGCAATTGTCTGGCTTAACTGGGACATGCATTTATTTATGCCCAAGTGGCATTGTAACTGCATGTGACCTAAGGCATGGGCTCTAGGCGAGAACCTCTTTCTCTGGTGAGAAGGTCACAAGCAAAATGCACTTCATTTGCTCTAAAAGTATCCTTCTGGGTTATAAGCATATTTTTTCTTGACTTTGTCTTTCTTGTACGTGCTTCTGAAAAGGCTTTGACCATCATTGCCTACCAGTCATCATTGCCTACTGCTCCATCAATTGCAAACATTTACTGATACATCTTACTGATTGATGTAAAAATCACACAGGAGGTGGTGTAGCTTGCCAGTTTTAGTGTGTTCCTGTGGAAGAAGTCTCCAACTGTCCATCTTATTTTTCTGTAATGTGATGCACTGAAAAATCATAGATGTAAGAAAATAGCAGCTTCTGCAATGTTACGGTCAAAATGCCTGCTCCCTCCATTCTGCAGTACACACAGACAAGTTTAAAATCACATTTTCCACATTGTTTAGCACTGAAAAACAAACATGAATTTCCAAATAATTCAAATATTCCACATCTATGTGAGCCTTTAAAGACAAAGGGCAATTTTCTATGTAAAAAGCATCCAGCTGGTCCTCCTCCCTGGAATAATCAGAGCAGATACAAGCTCTTGTGAAAATCTGCTCCATGTAAAATGAATTTTTCTTGATTTTTGAAATGTGGTTCTTGGATTTCCATTCCGCAATTATAAGAAGAATGTGGCTTTGATCTCAAACAATTTGTAATGGATGTCAAAAAGACTCTTATCTGTTACTGCCATTTTAACTCAATTTTATAAGAAACAGCCCCATGCCAAACAGCAGCAAAGCTGTGCTAGCTGGGCAGAACAGTGTTAACTACATGAAACGCAGTTAGCATGAAATGACATCAAAAAGTGCTGTCTCATCAAGCAAAGACAATCTGTGGAGGCAAGGTTTGGAGGAATACTTCTTTTATTAGACCAATTCTTACAGTCAGAAAAAAGGATAAGCTTTTTGATACAAACCCCCTCTTCAGTCTGAAACAAAAGTGTCAATCATGT
>NW_010135784.1:24386-57694 GCF_000699245.1 Pterocles gutturalis
TATCTTTTTGTCCTTTTATTTCTTTCAAGCTTGTTTTTTTCCCCCCTTTTCCTTCTCTCCCGCAGACAAATTTAATGGGAAATTAGTCTGAGGCTTTACAAAATTGCCAAGAATTGATACTTTAATGAAAAGAAAAGCAGAAGTTTTACTTCAGAGAATTATTCTTCTTCTGGGTGGCTTTGATATTTTCTTAATTTCTTTGTTTGAAACTTCTCTTTCAAATCTGTTTTAGGGCTTTTGTAATAATAGCTTGCCCATTTTTGCCAATTTTAGAAGTTGGTTTAATAAAAGATATTCCCTTTCCCTTTGAACACTGCCTTATTTACATCCCCAGACCATGACCACTACAGCAGCACTATGATAGCGTGTTTATGGAAATACATCGGTTTCCACAAAGACAGCACAATCGCTCATGCTCTGGTGGCTAAATGCCTAAGACACTTGATTAGGATGTGGACAATCCACATTTAAAATCAACTCTGTGTGATTTTAAGAAGAGTTTTTCATCCCACATTATTCAGAATCAGGCAAAGAAGAATTTCAGTTTAACTCTTCATATCCTGAATCAACACGGGGACACCACGCTGCCTGACTGATACACACCAAACCAATCCTGCTTCAATTTCTAGCAATGGAGAAGTATCAAAGTCTGTACTTCCACCAAAGAAGAGCTGGGAAAGTTCTGTTCTCATTCAACTTCAGGTTCAAACCCTCAACTCTACTTCTGTGAATCAGAGCCATCATCCTCAAGCCCAGCCTAGCCCAGTCGTTAATCCGTCAAACTTCACAGCACTTTACAATATGAACATCATCTGCTACACGCACCTACTGCCTGTGTGCAAGTTTTCCTCTACATTCCTCTCACCCAGGTCACTTCCCTTCTTCTTCAGAGCTCAGCTTTGATTGCATGGCACCTATATGGAAAGAAATGGGCTATTTCACAGACGTTTTTCTCTCATCACCTTCCCCTGCTCTGCAACAGCTGCAATGAACAGAGACCAAGTGTCAGCTTTCTCTTAACTGCTTTTGAAAGGTAATACTGCAGACATCCAATGGACAATTTTTTCTTCTCATAACCTTACCCAAGCCACAATGGCCTCCAGCAGGAGGCTCCAGGAACTCATGTTCCCCCTGGGTGGCATGAAGCAGCTCTTCAGCTTCTGGTCAGCTAGTAATCTGCAACTATAGACACCACCTTAAAGGGAACAAACTCTAAACATTTGTCTTTAATTCTTTGTAATCTCACAAGCCAACACAGCAGCATATTAACATGAAGAAACTTCAACATTTGTTTTGAAGTTTGATTTTTCAGCTGTTAGCTCCTTTTCTTTTTTTTTTTTTTCCCTCTGTGTGTGTGTGTTGTAACAAACCTTCATGAAGCTTTGTATGAGCCCATTAAATCACGGGTTTCTCAATCTCATTTTACAGGCAGCTGATCTAAACCACACAACTTTGTATGATCCCAAGCTGAGATAAGTGAATGGACACACCTTACCCAGTAAATCTCCAAGGACACAAGGCACCAGGCTTGCAAAAATCTTACAGGAGAGTTTGACATACAGCTCTGGGCACAGGCTCTTGTGTAGGAATGGCAGGGAGCAACTTTCCCTAATTTCTGCCTGTTCCACACAGAAACTCAATGGGAGAGTGAAAGGTTCATTCCTTAAAAGCACACTGAGGTCTTTGGATGAAAAGTGAGTCTAGCAATGAAGCATCACCTTTCTTGCCAGTGTTTTTTCCCCATAAGCACCAAAACTTTTCCTCCTTTAGTTGATGAACACAAAGCTGATGAGGATGGGGTTTCAGCTGATGCTGTGTGTAGTCAGCCTTTCCTAGAAGGTGATGTTGTGAGGTCCTAGCCTTCCTCCTGTGCAAAGAGAGAGAGGCATGGGTCACCCTGTTGAGCTCTGTGCTCCTGACTGCTGCAGGAATAAAACCAGTTCCCAGGAGAACAAGGTCAGGAGTCCAGCCGAACTCATGCTAGACTAAGTAGGAAACAAGTTCTCCCCTTCAAAGACAACGATGACCTTTAAGGACTAAAATGTACCGTAGGAAGAAGCCCCCATATCCTGTATCTACCTTATGAATAGCTGAAATAGCAAGACCAGCACTTTGATCTGTTTGGCCATGCTCCACAAGATAAGGCAAGAGGGAAGTCGGACATCCATGCTGTCCCGTGCCTGAAGTTAAGGGCAGGGACAGGGATGATTAGCATCTCCAGAAGATACCAGGATAGCAAAATCAAGCACCCACCCCTAAGAAGCTGGCACTGCAGGTAAGAAGCAGTGGGCAGCAGCTGTTTTCTGTGAAAGTTCAACTGAAGTGCTTCAGATCTTCACAGACTTTACACTAAAGCTTGAAAGGGGCACGCAGGACTCAGAATGACTTGCTCTAATGGATGCCCATAGGTATATTTTAAAGGTACCATAAATTCTGCCCTTTAAAGATGCCATCTGTACTCATGTGTTTATTTCATTTTAAAGATTGACATCAATTTCCATGTGTCTTGATAACTAGCTCCAGCTCTGAAAAGTATGTCTGGATCCTCATCAAACAACAGCAGCCAGCTCTTGTTTGCAAATATTACTATCAGGATGGTTAAAAAAAGGGAGCAAGAGGATAAACGTATAGGAAACGAGAGAGACAACAGAAGAATGTAAAAACAGGTTATCATACCTAGAAGGCAAAGGGAACAGAGAGGAAATTTTGCGGGTTTGTAAATGAATTACACCGCAGCAGATCTCAGGTAGGCACCAGGACTGTGGCACCAGGGAGTCGGTTGCTCCGTAGGGTGTACAGTTGTACGGGGAAAAAGGTGGCACACTGTGTACCTCCACAGACAGCTCCACATTTCAGGCACTAAATACACACCCCACAGACAATTTATATCGATTTTAATGTGACCGGAAATTACCTCCTAACATACACACCAGAGCTCCTCCAGTCCAATAAATATCCTTGGATAAATCTCCTTTCACATTCATATCTGGGATAAGATTATATTCCCAGGCATCAGAATATTTTCCTCTTAAAATCTAGCCAAACCTAACCCCACCACCTCTAACAAAATCCTCTTCATCAGAAATATTACAACATAGCCACTATGAGAATAGTATGTGCTTATCTTCATTCCCAGCAATGGTATTCTCATATTACTGCCTTAGAAGTATTCCTCTCCTTCTCTTCAAATGTCTCTGTGCTAAACCACTGAAATATGTGGCAACTGCAGTGTCAGTTGTCACAGGGAAAAATATGTCAGCAAAAACATTTGATTCAATCTGCTGTTTAAGGAAGCAACATTTCCTCAGGCTATGTGTCTCGTGTGGATAAATAACAACTGTCCAAAAATCAAGTATCTAAAATCAATTTCAAATATCAAAGGGCAGATTTCAGGCCACTACCTTCAGCAAAAAAACCCAACCCAAACTAGTTCCTTTTTCTCCTTTTTAAATGCAGTGCAAGTTTGTTTCAGAACAACCCCATAAAATTTAGCCTTTCAGTCACAAACAGGAGGGTGAACTCTTTAGTGAAAAATGATGCGAAGGGTATTCTGGATCTTACGGGAACCCTAACTTGCCCCCAGCACACACATATTCTCTGACGAAATGCATCATATGGAATATTCACATTTGCAACATGAACAACTAGACTTGACAATTCCTGTGTGTAATCAAAAGCTTCTGTTTCAACAACATATTTTCTATCAAGTTTTGCATTCAATTTCCCTGTATACACAGCAGGACAAAAGAGAGGACCATAGCCAGCTGGTTCTATGGTAGCTGCAGTCAACCAAGGAGCAAGTGCTGAGCAGGTAGAGACTCAGCAGCCCTGCAGCTTCACTTTGCCGAAGCTGAGTTGCCCACTTTAAGCTTTTGATTCACATGTTTGTGGTTATTTGAACATGACAATGCAATCGGTGAGTTCAGCAACACAGGTTAGAAGGGGCTGAGATACTGCAACTGTTTTCTCCATTTTAAACTTGTTTGCTTTCTTTCATTCTAACACCTTTTGACTTCAGCAACAATAACTCCCTGATTCTTCTTCCCTCTTTTCAGAAAAGACTAACTGCACTATTTGGTGTATTTTTCACTATCTGTTCCACCTAACCTGGGAAGTCAGAGTCACCGACCTGGAACAACAATTTGTTCCACTTCTCCATAGTGCTGCAGCCCCATTACCCCTCTCCACAACAGCTACATTCTTGTAGCAACTAAAATAGTCTTTTGCAACTCTCCTGATGCTTCTTGCTCATCAATATGATCATGTTTGTCAGAGAAAAGAACAGCAGACCTTTTTTTGTTGTTTTTAAAAAGCAATTTGTGACACAAGCAAATCCCTTCAAGCGTCTCATCTACTGTTTCCTGAAGTTGTTTGGCTATTCAAACTGCAGTTGCACTTCTGAAAATTAGGGCTATTTAACAGGCCTCCTTCTTCGGAATAAAAAGCCACAGGAGACAGATCTGCATCCCCTCAGGGCACCAGCCTTTTGTCCCTTCCATAAATGATCTTGGTATTTCTTTGGAGGAGAGGGAAGGAAAAGCCACCTGCCTTCAAGTTTTAATATCATGATCGTGCTCGCCTTTTACACTGTTCTTTAATAAATGTGCTGCCTACCCCGGAGGTATCTGAACTGTTGGCCATAATATGACGAATGCTGCAGCCAAAGTCAGAGCAGGTGTTTGATGGGCACCCGCCACCAGAATTTATTTGCAGAATCATATTAAAACCAGAATACTTCACTAATTTGGAGCATTCAGTTTTTCATTTGGCAGCAGCAAAAGGAGAGGCTTATGTGACAGAATTCCTGGGTTCAGTTCCAGTTCTGCAGCTAAACTCGATTATGAAGTGCTTATAGGTAAAGTAAACTCGCTGCCTGCAAAGACACAGGGGATCATGTACACACAGGCGGAACCGCCTGACCGCTGCTGCTGCTGCTTTGGAGATAGCAGGTGAGAGATGCCACATGCACCATGGTACCAAAATGCTTTACATCAATTTTGAACTTTGCTTTTTATTAATCAGTGGGTTTTGTTTCCTCTGTTCATAGCCAGCTTACTCTGAGAGACTCATTTTCCTTCTTGTAGTGTTCTCAGTTTTGCTCAGTGGATTGGGGAATAGAAGATGCAGTTAAAAATACTTCGATGCCATGGTGGGCGGTGTATCAGAAATAGACAGACACTAGCTCACTGCAACGAATACCAAGTAACATCCCAGAAAAATAAAGGCATGGCAACAAAAGAAAGAAATGTATTTGTGTTCTGCTGCTAGAGAGCTAAATCTGGACTGGACATTTACAATGAGGAGTACTACTCATGGCCAAGTGTAGCATCCTCCTGCTGGCTTCACGTGCAAAGTCATCTTATGACAGTGCAGTCAGCAGGAGATCCCAAAAATGTGGCTGACGAACAATCTTACCTCCAACTATGAACAAAATGCATGTGAGCTTTGGGGTTTTATGAAGATGGTGCAGAAAATCAGTAAGAAAATGGACCCAACTGATATCTCACAGAAACCAGAAGCCTATATAAACTGAGAAGGCTCTCAGCAAATTTAACCCTTGTTTTAAAAGCAATCAAAGTTTTTCAGGGGATATTAGGTTCTTCCCAAGAGCAAGGTAAACCAAGCTTGGACGATGCAAGGAACTATGAGATTATTCAATGGGTTTACCCCCTATTTCTTCTGAGGCTTAAGTCTTTGTTCATCCAGCCAGTAACCACAGGGGTAATACTTTGTCCCAAAGGGCTTTACAACTGAGTTTGACAAACAGCACACCAGGGTCACTTAGACCCCTTAAGTAAAACACTCCTGCAGAGAGGTCCAGCAGCTGCTTAACACTTTACAAAAATACCCCAGCACTGCTTTGCCAGGGAAGCGAAAAAGGCTGCATCAAACTGAAACTGCCGGGGGAACTCAGGCAGCCAGACTGTGGTGATGCCTCTCGGCATGGGGCTGGGTGCCACAGCCCCCACCGCCTGCCCAGGGAGTCCTGCTGGTCTTTAAGGCCCAGCCTGGAGGCAGAAAGAAAAATGTAGAACAGCACATAGAGAAATTACATTCATGAGTTTGCATGAGCAGGCACCAGTGGGGTCACCACTTCGCTAGATACTGGGGTACTCGAGCCCTGTAGGTGTACCGAGAGATGGAAACAGCTGTGCTTCTGCAACAGGCGTCTGAGCATCTGCTTGCAGGTCAAAGTTAAGAAGAGAGATGAGTGCAAGCGTATTTTACGCATACAGAAAATGGCACCTGTAAAAGAGCGGGCGCACCAAGGACCAGGGGCCATCAGTCCAGAGAAGAGTGCCATCTGCTGCTACATCAACTTTGCTTCCAAGAGCCCATGGGAGTGAGACTTCCACCCTGCTGCTCAACTAGACCCTTTTTTCTCCTTTATCTTGCAAGATACATTTTGATCCCATCAAAATGTAATATAGCCACAGGCATGAGCATAATCATACCATAAAAAACCATCAACATGCATATACAACCTTAACAAAACACCACTGAAATGCCTAATAAAATAAATGCCATTTAAATGCTGCTATGCAGAAACCACAGCCCTACCAGTGCAGAAGATGTAAAAGAAAAGGTCTAGCAGTCTGCACATCAAATGTTAATATTATTTTCAAAGCAAGCCTAAGAGAGGATGACTACCAATTTAACAAGCCTAATGGGTGTGCAATCAGCATTTGACCATTCTTGCCATAAACGTAGGTGCCTTCCTGGCCCAAGATGCCTAGGAAAGCCACTGAAAGACAGCTAAGGCTTTGAAAACAGAATTTTTAAAACACCTTTTTTCTTCTTGTGTAGTTTTATTGAGAGTTTCACTCTATTAAGGAGAGGACACAACCAACTGGGTGAAATACAAATAACTCTGTGGGGACAGTAAGTGGCACAGTCAGTTTGGGGCACATTCACAGCTTAATTTACTGCCAACAATCAGCGATGCCAAGATTTTGAGCACCTCCTGACAGCCCTATGATAACTGCAGTTACACAGCATTATCTGGTCTTCCAGTAAAACCATCTCCCTCACACAGCATCATACTGCAATTCACAACAGGAGAAGTGTACATCATCAGCCTGTATCTCCTCAGCCCTTATAACTGGAATCAGGACATTTGGGGGGGTGTGAGGGGTGTCCTATAGTTGCTTTTACTGCATTTGACACTGATCAGCAAAACATGAAATAAGGGAAATTGCCAATATATTAAATGCTTTCACAAAAGGCAGAGATAATGTTAATAATATTTCATCTGAGGTTAAAAAGTTTAATTTGAAATTATTTGCTACAGAATGCACATTGTGTGTACAGAGACAATCCTTCCTCTCCTCTGGTTACATACTTGGTCAACCAATCTCTTTTTTTGAATCAAAAAGGAAAGGGCATTTTAAAGATACATTACAACAATGATATTCAGGCAAATATATCAAGAAGTGATCCCTATATGCTGTTACAACATTGTCACAGTTTTTTATGGATTATTTTATAACATGAGTTGTAAGAAACTGAACACACTAAGCAAAACAAATTTGGAAAAAAAAAAAGAAAAAAAGAGTGAGACATCCCCTATCCCACAACTACAAACCAGAATTTTTTCAAGTCTGATACTGGTTTACTGCAGATAAAATAACCAACTCTGTTAGTGAGGGCAGAAATTCTGTTTCATGTCTTCAAAAATCTGTTATGGTTTTAAGAGACCTCAATACTTGCATAAGGATGGAGTTATATTGGGGGTGGGGATGGAGGAGGAGAGGGGGCAGAGGCAATACTGAGCAGAACCAATATCAAATAAAAGGTGTTAATTTCATACTCTAATAATCACAGTTGCTCAAATATTTGCAAACAACAAACCAACACCAACAAACTTGACCATATTGTTATTTTAAATGTAATCCATACAGAATTCTGCAGCTACAAGATTACAAAAAACAGACATATACCCTCCAGCAGCATAAAATATAATCCCATATACAATCCAAGCATCAATTTTCTCTTCTCTATCACAATCAGTATTCAATCTCGAAGGAGCATCTGTCAGATTCTCCAGAACCAAAAATAGCAAAGATCCTTTTAAACAGAACAGTTTCTGGTTTATATTTATAACTACACTGTACTCGCTGCTTCTGGCTGCACGGCGATGAAATTTGTGCAAGATATAATCAATTACCCAGCTTTGCACTTCATCATGCGGTTAGCTACCGTTACCTGCATCTTCACTCCCCTTCAAGCACTTCTCCCCATGCAGAGGGTAGAGATTTTAAAACACGAGAAATATTTGCACATTGAAGAACTAACTGCAGAGCTGACTGACATTACACAGCAAAAATCTTGTGAGAACAAAAACCGAGCACACTGATGTATAAAACAGAGAGCCTACCTGAATTCTTCAAATGCATACATGGCCTAGCAACTACACAAATGCTCTGAAATTTAAAATAATCTTCTTAACGTGCAGGAGGACCATTTAGTTTGTCAAACTGCAGCAAAATGCATAATGACGAGACAGTATATTTGAAATATTCTGAAGAGAAAGGGTATGCAGATACTGGCCTGCAGCCTACAGCTCAGCCAGCTGCTGACAAGCAGCAGCTAACAGGGAAAGGCGATAGAGTACCATGTGATCATTCCTGCAAGTCTGATTAATGCAGTATACTCCAAGAATACAGCCTGATATCTTTATTATTCAAGCCAAGTAAGTCAAATACTGTACACAACAGGCCCCACAGCTAAATTATCATTCACATGCTACATCAAAATCAGGAAATGCAAGCAGAGGACACTGAAAGACTAAGTATATATCGTAACTGGAGAGATTAATTAGGCCCATTCAAGCTGATTTTCTTACCTTGTAGTGATATTTTAGTCTGTGTTTTTATTCATACAAACCATCAGTGATGGAACAAAAGACTGCAGCCACAAACCTTCCCTTCCATGAATGCCAGAACATTTTAAGTAGTTTATCTGCTAGAAATCATTTCCTCTGTAGTTCATCCCCAACCACTTTAACTCCTTCAGCCCTGAGTTCGTTGCCATAAATCCTATTTGCAGTGCCATGCGGGCTTTTTAGGGTTTACAGGGTTAACACCGAGAAATCGCAGCAGTGCAACTGAATGAAGTGGGATAAGAGCCAAAGGAGTTCTATCTGCGAAATCAAAGACAGGAGATAGGAATGAGGAAAGTTGAGAATTTCGTGGCATTGCAGTGTGCAAGCAAAGATGCTTCAGCTGCCTAGCAACAGCACACGCAATCTCCATGGCAACAGCACGGTGAGCACTGGGGTCAAAGCATTGCTGCTGCACACCCACCCCAGGGGGACAAACCGGAGCCAGCACCCCTGTGCTGGGTCACCCTGCACCCGTGGGACCTGCCCCAGTGCCAGTGGCCAGCAGGTAGAACCGGGAGCAACAAGGAACTCTGGGCATGGGGATGGAGTTTGCACCTACTCCATGTAGCACGGTCCCACCGAAGCAGAGCATGGCAGAACATGGGCACGCTCCTGGAACAGCTCAGCAACGGGCAATGCATCTGCTCCTTCGAAATAACGTGGCCTGGCAGCATTTCACACCCTGGCTGAGTAAACAGAGCTCACAGCACAGGGGAACAGACGCCAAAACACCAGGAGCCAGAGCTCCTCATCCCCATAGCAAGCCCTTCAGAAATTTTAGAAGTGTAAGAATCACAGGGTGGACGCCTGCCATTATCTGCTTGCTTAGGGATGGCATGGGTTTTATTCACAGGGAGACTTCACCAAGGCTGCTGATGGCCCCAGCTGAACTCGCCAATGTGCTTGAGAGGGACGGGAGCAGGTTTTACCGTGCGGTTGTGCACACACTAGATCAGCCTCAGCATCTCTGCCACAAGTGGCCAGCCCCCTATGGATGCCAGCATAGGCCAGGAAGAAGGGGAAGAGGCTCTGCCACTCCACGGCTGGGCAGAGAGCAGATTAGAGGAGAGAACTGCTGGAAATGATGGAGATTCAAATCCTGGGAAATCAGTCCCTCACCTGGGAGAAAGAGATTATGGGGCAGTGGGAGAACATGCTGCCTGTGAAAGTCAGGATGAGTCAGGAAATTCAAAGTCACCTCTTGGGGCTGCTTCCCACCTTGGCTTGCCTCTTTCTTCTACTGCTACGACTGGTTTCCAGTACAAGGAAACACATGGAGAATCTGGGGTCTGAAACATCCAGACCCAACTACAGCTCCTGAGGCTCACCCCTCTCTAGGGCCGTGGCTGCCCCACTGAGCTACGGGACTGGGAGACTGGAAAAGCCTCCAAAGTACAGGCGGCCGCATCTCCTGGACACAGCAATCTGTGACAGGCCATGGTAACTGCAGCATCTCATCCCACAGCTCTGAAAAATACAGGCAAAAGGGCTGGAGTGAAAGGGAAAGGCACTCATGGCAAAAAACCCATCACTGGAAAAAAAGAAAATCCATATTTTTTTGAGGCATGGTGTTTTCAATGCAGTAGTGACCCTGAGTTTGGTTTTATTTCCTTTTAAACAAATGTGATGGTGTTAAGTGACAATAAAGGCACGCTGTAGGAACACTAAAACACATGCAGTCACACCATCTGACAGAAATTAATTATTCCATAAGCATCCAGAAAGCGAAGCACTGCAAGGTAGGTGCTCCTGGCTACAGCCTAATAAAAGATTAAAACTAGCACAGAGGAGAACAATACAACCATCAAGAAAAGTCATCTTCCAAATTTAGTCTGAACTTCACTAGAAGTATGCTTACTACATCCAGTACCCAAGCAGCCAGGTGTGGGTGAGGTAGCCCCTTGCAAGCAAGGTTTCTGCTACTGACTTTGTAGGAAACAGGCTTTAACCTTCCAAGTCAGAGCTAGCCAAGGTCCCTCATGGGTGAACGAGGAAAGTCTGAACTTCTGTTTTATTGTTCACCCCAATCTTCCTCTGACTTGAATTCAAGTGGAAGAGGGCTGGTTTTCACTTGATATGTGTTTATTTTTCATGCTAGCTAAAACAAAAATGCTTCTACACAACTACCAGCAAGCACAGTGAACTGTTTCTCCTAAGTATTCATTCTCCTTGAAACAGTGTTGACAAAATCGCCATCTGATCTTCCTGTTTCTGCAATTTCTTAAGAGCCACTATGCAAATAAATAGTCAACTGTTCAAGTCAAGGATTCCCTCATCAATGAGTTCACTGTGAAGGACTCAAAAGGCAAACATCCTCCAGAACACTGTCATATTCAGCAGAGGTCAGCTGCTGAAAGGTTCCAGTAGGATAACTTTTTAACTTAACTTTTTTTAGCCAGCACTTTCACAACAGCTTGTAGCATTACAGACAGCATGAGCAGGGCTCCTATCCTGTGAGATAACGGAAAGTGTCATTTCTGGTTAATTAATTACTAGGATTCCCATATTAGACAATAAGATCTGAGACCATCATGTCATATTGTCGACATGAATGAGGCTCAGCATGCAATCACCTAACAGAACTCAGAGAAGCTTTGGAAAGTCACATGAACACATGCAATGGACAAATACATAAATAAACGCAGGATTATAATACTTCCTTATGACTTTTTAGCAAAGACAACTGTAACTTCTCATGCCCTGAGCCAGGCTGAAGGTCTCATGAAGCAGACAGAAGGTACGTCAGAAACCACAACTAGCAACAATTTTTTTTACAAGAAGGAGTTGTTTATTCCCTGCCTGGCTATATAACCAGTCCAGACCTTTGATGAAAAATGACCCCACGCTTTACCACAAAATCAAATTACATCATGGAAAAGAAAAATGACACTAAACATTGGGTGGGGCAGTTCACGTAATGGGAACTATTGGACCCAGATCCCACCTTCTGATCCAGGGCCAGTTAGATGTGACAATGAGGGGTTCCTCCCTCTGAAGAAAATCAGTAGCTTTTGGAAAACAACTTGCAGTTTTAACTCCATACTCTAACAAACAAGTGAAGACTCTGACAGCGGTGGTTATCCTTTGTGAAAGCTTGACAGAGAAGCAAACGATGCAAGAAAAGCCTGGAAATACGACAAACCAGAACAAGGCACAGGATAATAGCAAAATTTCTGGCTTTAGCTAGTATTTAAGTGGCATACAAGGGCCGTGTGTCGATACTCTGTGTTAGAACCTAGTTTCCCCAAGAATAACATCTAGCATTGTTGGTATTCAGTATCAGTGTATCAGTATTGGTCCTCTTGACCTGAGATTCCACCAAAGTACTGGCCAGATGCTAGGTGACATTATTGGCTCACAAGCAGACTGAGATATTTTAATGAGGTAACTATTTATTCCCTTGCTGAAGCAAGGAAAAAGCCACTAACACAGGAGACTTCTGTCATTAAGCACGTATTATCATTATGCTGAAAGGATATTCAGACTGCTCTAAAAAAAACCCACAACTGCACTGAAAAATCCAGCATTCACTTCAATTCATGAAGAAGAAAACAGAAAGAAGGGAAATGAGCCAACAAAAGCATATATAATCAGTATACATCCACCCCAGCTCTAACGCTTCTGCACATTGGAGGATGTGGTAATCACAGACAGCATCCCAGAATATGCTGAAAAAAATCTCCTTTCAACAGGATTGTCTCTGGGTTCAAAAGTCTTTCTTCGGCTTAAGAAAATAAGATTTAAAAGGATTACTGAAATATAAGAAGAAATGGCTACCTTTGTTTGGTCAGGTACTGAGAAAATTGTGGAAATAATTACAGTAGCCTAAAGTTTACTGAACAATGGTAGATTCAATATTGGAGTACTGACTCAAACCTTCAGCTGTTAAAGGAAAGGGTGTGTGGGGTTGAAATGAACACTTTTCCCCCCTCTTTTTATCAATGGGATTTCTATTCTATGTTGCCTTAAAACACTACATGAATTTTGATTCACAAGAATAGTCTGATCCACATTTCAGACTGCTCCTTTCACTCTCTAGTCTTCACTCTGACCACTAAAGTTTGATTTTGTGAAGTTAACCTTCACCAAAAAAAAAAAAAAGAATCCTACTTATGTTCCCTCCTCATTCATACAGTTTGAGATTATCACAGTACATGAACACTTGCACAGGAAAAATCACTTTTCTCCCTCACAGACTTTCCCCAAGTACACATCATGCTTTGCAAATCTCAAGGTTTGGCCTGACCACAGGACACCTGATGTGAAGTCTTCTCCATGATTTTCTGCCACGGCTTTAATCTTGTCATTCAGGGAGTAGCACATACTGTTTGCATTAATAGATGCTGTGTACCAGGTGCAGGCAAGCACACAGCATCTCACAGGGCTGAAGTGGGATGGCTTTTCCAAATACAACCCATCTGCCTTATTCTAGTGCTTAGGGGAAGATGCACTGGAGTGAACTAGAGAGAATGGGATTCTCACCAATTTTCTAATCATCCCTTGGGGATAGCACCAAATCACAACTTGAAATCCAACAGAACTGAGACAGTCAGAATGAAAACTAAAAGCTCCATACAGATTATTAAATTATTGATCACTGCAACAGTGCCTGAAATATCCGGTCAAGTTTAGGACTGTATGTGCTGATTGCCATATAAAGCTAAAAATGCAAAAGGTCCCTATCTGTTTTAATAGGGAACACATAACAATCAGCAACAGACAAGGATATTTGCAACCTTTCAATACCTAAAGGGGACTTATTAGAAAGATGGGGACAGACTTATTAGCAGGGCCTGTTGCAATATGACAAGGGATCATGGCTTTAAACTAAAAGAGGGTAGATTTAGATTGGACATAAGGAAGAAATTTTTTACAATGAGGGTGGTGAAACACTGGAACAAGTTGCCCAGAGAGGTGGTAGATGCCCCATTCCTGGAAACATTCAAGGTCAGGCTGGATGGGCCTCTGAGCGGCTTGATGTAGTTGAAAATGTCCCTGCTCACTGCAGGGGGTTTGAATCAGAGGACCTTTAAAGGTCCTTTACAACCCAAACTATTCTATGATTCTATGATTTGAGATAAATGTCAAAACAGTAAAAGAAGAAAAATGGTCGTACCACTGAACATACAAAAACCTAAGATTCAGTCTGTATAGGTTGCAAATGTTAGTTGGTATGACCAAGACTTTGGTATTCCTGCCTGAGTTTCTTCCTGTTTCTGAAAAATTATTTAAAACCACACAAAATCTCTTCCAAGGAAAGGTACAGGGCTGCATGACTTTGAAATGCAAGGCAGTAATGTATTGTTTATTCCCAGATAAACAATTATCAACCATAGCTTTTTCAATATAGCACAGACTAATTTGAATCACACTGCACACAGAAGTCCCCTTAGCAATTACAAGTTATGGTGCTGCAATCCTCACCTGACAGCCACAGCATCTTATACCTGCTACATCTTTGCTGATTAGTATCTTAATCTCTACAAGCACAGAGCAGAAGACATAGAGGACTCTTTTAGAGAAAATAACAGCATGTGTAGGCTTCCATTTAGAAACTTTCTTCAAGCTAGTTGTAATTAGTCAGTTTCACTTTTTCCAACTAGTAAGGGATCAAGTGGGAAAAAAAAAGCAAAGGGAGAGGCTAAAACTAGACTTGCATTATCACCACTGTCAAATGATAAGTCAATGGATATGAAAACAGCATCTGAATCAAACACAATCATCCACTAAAGCACACGTTGACAATAAAACATTTGGACGTTTATGTGGGGTGCATACATCATACATCAACAAACACAAACCTGTGTGCTTTAGACATGAACACAAATAAAGGTATTCACATACCACCATCAACACCCTGACTTCTTGCCTTTTTCAAGAAAGCCAATGGCCTAGATCTTATAAGCATTAAAATTATACAGTGGCATGTTTGCAGTCAAAAGTAGCAGTCAACAAGAGCAAAGCAACTTCCCCCACACAGATGAGCACATTCATGCCTGCTGAGCTGAGGACTCATTATCAAGCATACTGGCAGGCCAGAAGTTATTCTGCATGGGAAATGTCAACGTCTACTTGAGATCTTCTCTGGTAAACATTAGAAGAGTACTCCTAGGAATAACTAAGTCTTCTTATACCTCTGCACTCTCTAGTTAAATGGTAGGACATACACAGGAAAAAAATCAAGGGTAAGTTTTATACTTCAGCTTCTGTCTGCCAAAAGTAACCTCAGTGCAGTCGATAAAACTTCATGGGTACCATGTTATCTGTTGAGCAAGCTCTCTGAAGCACAAGATCACAATGCCAAGGTCTTAGGACCTATCAGCTTATGGGGATTTTACATAGACATAATGTCAAAGCTTGGACCAGATCATGACCCAGAATTTCACCTGGGACACGTAAGGATTATCCAGTGTAAGGCATTGATGGTAGAGAATTTGCCAAAACTCATCTCCGTTGCTATCACATTAAGATGTATACTGCCCCTGCTTCCAAAAAAAAAAGAACAACTTTTTCTTTCCCTTGCAACTGATGCAAAAGATGTTAGAATAAACACGCAAAGGAATTATTCATTATATACTGTGGAATTCTTTGTTCAGAAACCCTTTCTGACAGCAGCACCAGACATAAGCCATGGCAATTTTAGAACATGGTTTGCTGACTCCCATGAGAACATAAAACAGCTTTGATTCCTCCAAGGCTTCAGGACAGCCTGGCACCCACCAGCATTTCAACACACTAACCCATACCACCTTGCTGGCGGGAGGGCGGTGCTAGTGGTGTGATGCCACTCGGGCTATGTTTCCACTGAGGAAAAGGTGAGGCCAACATCACACTGGCCAGGTTCTGGCCTGCTCTGTGCCAACAAGTCTCGGCTCCAGTAAGGCTTCTGACAATGTCTCCCATCATGTTCTCATAGACATTCTCATCACTGTCTATAAATATGTGATGAGGGAGCAAAGACAGAGCCAGACTCTTCTTACAGGTGACACATGACAGGACAAGAGGCAATAGTGCCATATTTTGAAATACAGGAAATCCAAACATAAGAAGAAACTTTTCTACCATGAGGATGGTCAAACACTGGCACAGGTTGCCAAGAGAGGTTGTGGCATCACCATCATTGGAGATATTCAAAATACAACTGGACGAGGTCCTGAGCAGTGGGTGTGACTAGATGACCTCCAGACCTCCCTGCTGACCTCCGCGACTATGTGTGATTCTGTGAGCGGGACCTCCCCATCCCCTGGGAACAACACAGCTTGCTCCCAGAGGGTGTGTGGCTGCTGCAACAGCTGCTGCACAGGAAACATGAGGTCATTCCCACAACCTCTCTGTGATAACTCATCTCACATGGAATTTATTTACTGAGAACACATGCTCCTTGAGTAAAATACACATAGTGGAGGAAGATTATACATAATCTTTAACAAAATCATCAGTGCCTTTAGACTATAAGTTTGAGACTTCATGCTACCTTCTTCCTATAAGGCTGGAGGAGAGTTACAGGTGGCCACGAGTATATTTGATAACATGGGAGACGACTCAGGGATTTCCTTCTCTGAAATGCATGCAGCTTGGCCACACTGTGCTCTGCAACGGGTCAGTGCTGCGAAGGCAGAGGTTTCTTTGCAGAGCACTAGCAAGACCCAATGTTTTTGAGCCAGACATAGCAAGGAGATATCTTATATGACATTCCATGGCAAATCAAAAACTCATCAGGCAGTTTAAGCTGCAAAGTATTATTTTAAATATCATGTTTGTAGCCTTTATTTGTTCTTCACATGAAGATTGAAAAACTGATTTTTTTTTTAACAACCTGAGAAATATCACAACTCCTCCCCTTTGCTTCATGCAGGACTCCTTGGAGAAGGTTCACTGGTTTCTTCAGTGAAACATTATTAGGTCTGACACTTTAATTAAAGGGGGTGTCAAAATGAACACGAAAATATCTTTTTTACATAAGTTGCATGTTACACTTTAGAGTTAAGTGCCTGTAAATCACAGACAGCATAACTGCAACAGTCTTTAAACAATCCACAACTTTCAGGACCCCACATCATCTGAACATCATCAGTTCTCCAGTTTCCAGTGCTACTGGGGATGAGGTTCTGTTTCATAACAAAAGGAAAAGCACTAACATTCATAGAGAGGCAAAACAGTAACACAAATGACACATGTTTGGGGCACCTTCCTTTGTTTTCCACATCCAGAATTTTCCATCTCTCTCCCAATTTTCTTGTGAGTTATCTAGTAAGATCTGGATTTCTGAGCTGGGGAATGGAAGAGTGAGGGAAGCCACACCGCTTGCTTCAGGACTGTGTAGCAAAGTCACTGATGAAGTTTGAATTCACATTTGGGCTCTGCCAACTCCCAGACCTCACAGTCTGGACTAGGGAGGTCTTTGACAAATCAAACCATTACTGCAACCTGCCACAGCAGCCCCCAAGCCCTGGCCATCCCCCAGTACTGTGCAAGACCCAGCTATGTTTCTGGCAGCCACAAGAAACCAGGAGAGCTCGGGAGGGAGAGCAGAGTAGGAGGTCACGCATGCACACCACTTGCCCAGCTATAATTGCATGGCTTATCATTTCTCAACTGAATGATCCCACTTTCTCACTCTATCTTTAAAAACACACCTACTTCAGCTATACAGCTGTGATTAACTGCCTATGGTACAGATAGTAGCATTTTTATAGTCAAGTAAGAAGCAGTAGTACAAATTGCCCTACACTATCATGAATCAAGCTTAGCACAACACCTATCACCTCCCTACCTGTGCTGACTGCATCCTTTTCAGGCCACACTAGCAGGCAAGCCAGGCAGAACACATCCAGTCTGTCTCACAAATGGGTCACAACCTTGGAAAAAGCAATAGGATCCACTTTTATCCACCCCAAAACTGCACAAAGGTGTACAAGGCCAGGAAAGGACAGAAGGGAAATCAGGAGTGGGTTTTGCAATCACAGTAGTCTTGAATCTAGATCCACCAGCTGGTATTTGTACACCAAACCCCAGAGCGAACTGCAGCAAATGAAAGCTTTTTCCTCCCAACAGTGCTCACTGCTGAAACACTGCACAGTCTCACTGCTGTCCTGCCTGGCATTGCTTGGGGTTCAGACTAGTTGCCTAGACCCAGGTGTCCAAGCACATGTACAGTGTCTGGCATACAGCTGGGCTCTGCTCTCTCACAGGTCATGGCCATCAGCCACGTATCCATGACTTGGGTACTCCAGATCATTTGAAATGGAACTGGGCACAAATTCAGTTTAGACGACTGATTCGTATTTTCAAACATTAAATATTTATTCATGAGCAAAAGCCTACTTCCTTCATCTTTGGAGGCAAAGAGAGGTGAGCATGACCTGTGCTCTAGCATGAGATACATTTGCCTTTCCAAGTATGAATGATTTCCTGAAGAAAATGGTCAGGTCATCACAGATAAACATCACAGGCAAATCCTGGCTTAGCTAATTTCTAATGAATGAAGCTACAGAGCAGTCAGTGCATCCCAGTGACCTTGAAAGGGAAGACAGAAGTAGCAAGTCTCTGCAGACAAATTCCTGAGACTCATAAAATGAGAGATCATCAGAAAACCTCAAATGCTATCCAAAACTTATTCCTCTTGCTCACAAATCTCCTGCTAAATTTCCAGCCACAGGCAGGCATCACTATTCTTCCACATTGTGAACACACATTTCTATCTCGGAGCACTGCAGATCCACCTCACTGACACCTGCTCTTTCCAGCCTCACATTCCTAGTTGCATTCCTCATATCTGCTGCAAATAGCTCAAGCTCTCTTAAATTACAACAATCCTGCTTTCCCATCCACTGCCATGGGCACTACCACTCTTTTCTCTGCTACCTCAGGCTGCTATTAGATGAGCAGAATATTAAATGACGTGAGTATTATCAGACAGTGCTGGTGCCTGGGAAATACAAGCAACACTGGACCCTTGGGCTGCCTCGGCTCCAGGCTCACCACCCCTTCCACCTGCCCTTTCTCCGAATACACTAGCTGAATATTTCCTTTGGCACTGTAGTGGTGTAGGGCTGACGACAGAGATCAGCCTACAGCCACCTTCCCACCTCCTCAAAAACAGAAAGATGCTGGGCAGAGCAGGATGGAGCTGAAATGCTTGACGGTATCTTTTCTCATATCAGTGTCATGACAGATCCATATGGCATTGCTCATCATTGTGCCCCAGGTCTCCAGCACTAGTGTGGCCTGGAAGTCCTCTTCCCTCCACACTTCACAGAATTGTGCAGCTTAAGTCTCTCCAATATTTTTATATTCCACATCATATGGACAAGGGATTCACCAACAGCCCCAGTGATTTTTAGCTTATAATCACATAACTTCTCTAATCCCTCTTCCTCTTTCAACTACCTCTTCTGAAACTATTCCAAAATGCTGCTATCATAATCTTCTCTCCTCTCTCGTTCTCCCCATACAACTACACATCTAAAATGCTTCTGACACCTTCCCTTCAGTTTATTATTTATCTCTGTCATGCAGGCCCTTTTATGCTACCACCACAGTTGCCAAGGCATCAGGAACATAAAGGAAATGTTCCCAAGGAGTGTAAGGAACAAAAGGGTGACAGCAGACTGGGTTATTCCTAAACAATCCCACACTTATATAAACAGAAGGTAGCACTCAACAAATGAGTAGTGAAAAAAAAAAAAAGGGTATAGAGGAGTAATTATAATAAAATCATATGCAAATCTGCTCATGAATACTGAAATACCAGGAATTTTTCTTTTTACCCTTGAGTACCTGCTTTCTCTACATATTTTGGACCAGACAGAGGTCCAAGGGCAGCTTTGGCCTCTTTTTGACCAACATATTGGGTTCTCGTCCAGCAAATATTCCTGGGGAGGGGAAAAAAGGCATGCAACACTTGCAAGTTATCACTGCACAAACACAGGAGATTCCTCACTGAAGAACCGTATAAAGGAAACTGTCACGGAGCCAAAATATTCTCCTGTGACAGCCAAGCTTCTTGCAACTTCCCAAATAAGGCCACAACTTTAAAGAGTATGTCTTTTCAAAGCCTCATTGATTTTCATCGCCTCATGAAGAAGCACATTGTTTATGTGTCTGGGTGTGCTGATATTGAAACAGGATGAGATGGGCATAGCTCGGTGATTTCAAAGCCTGTTTCCAGGCAGAATGAACCAAATAATCACAGGAAGCTTCTAGAGGCTGACAGCACCCCTTTGGACACTATTTAGAGTCATTCCCTGTGACTGAAACTAGAAGGTGTGAAGATGCTAACAGGGACAGCCAGAATTTCCTAGTACTCTGGGGATAGATTTCAAGTGAGTTTTGAAGCATAATATTACATTCCTTCCAGCCTCCCAAAGTCCAGAGACTTTTGCATTAAACGTAGGGTTCATGTTAAAGTTCAGGCCAGGATTCAGACAATTTCTCTATTTTTCAAACACCAGTTCACTCATCTTCAAAGAAAGAAAAAAGAAGCTATGGAATTGGATCAGCTTGCTATATCTGGTTCATATTTACTATTCATTCTCCTCCTGAAGTCACTCCAATAGTTTCAGTGTGGCAAATTGTTGAAAATTATCTTCTGTTCTGCTACTTATTTTACACTTGAAGCACGGCACTATGAAATCAGATTTTTTTTTTGCACAATTCTTTGAAAACAATGTAAGTCCTTAAAAAACACCCTACAGAAAAACTTGCGGGTCACAGCCATTCTAGTTATCCTGTCTTTACCATTATACTGTTTCCATTCCTGTCATAATCATACAGCAAAAAATATACTCACAGAACTTCAGAGCCGTAGACAGAAGAGGAAGAAAAGCAGTAAGAAAGTGGGTCAGTAGAGCTTGTGTATATTGAAAGCACAAGCTACTCAGGTGATGGCTATTCAGAAGGTACATGCTGTAACAGTCCACAGGCACAAAAAAGCCAAAGGAAAACAGTACAAGCCAGAGCCAAGTAATACATGACAGTTGTACCTAGACACTGAGCAAATCAAACTCAGTGGTATCTGGCTTTAAGCAACTCCAGCAAGACTCACGACTTCTTCTGCTATGTAACCCAAAAGAGAGGGAACTTCCAGTGTATGAATAGTGCTGGAAGCAGGGTGTCTCCTACACAAAGGGTTGACCTGAGGTGAAACAAGTCCCCACCCTCTCCACCTTGATCACACATTCACACTCCTGCCTTTACCCTGTGGAGCACCATGTAGCCACAAACCAGGTCAAAAGCTGACTAATACAACAGAAAACTGACGAATTTTCTTTGGCTGGATTAACAAATTAACAAGACATCCCACATGATTGAAGTCATGAAGTCAAACACAAGGAGAGTGATGGGAAGGTCCTTCTAGAGCCAGGGGGAACAAACACACAATTATACCAGTTTAGGCATAACTGACAAACTGTCCTGTAGCGTTTATCTACACAAGAAATCTCTAAAAAGGTAATCTGAATTAACATTTCTGTAATGAATGAAACCACATTAGATCCCTGCAGACACACTCATTATTAATTAAATCAACCCTATTTCATATTTAGCATAATTTACTTTGATGTGAATTAAGCTTAATCAAATTAAGGTCACTTGAACGCTCAATCAGAAAATATACACAATGGTTTAATTTAGTTTACCTAATTTACTTTACATTCACATTTTAGGTGATTTGGATTAATTTACCTCCACATCCTTGTCCACACAGCTTTAGAATAGAGAGAGACAGCAGAGACCAGAACTGATGCTGGAAAACTCTGCCCAAAATCAACAGTTTTGAGCTGTCAGTGAATTCATTTCCCAGGAAAAGGGTACTAGAAGCTGCATATCCTGCTGAGGACACGCTGGCAGGGTTGTTGCATACTCACTCTCCATGAAGGCTCTCCCCTGTCTCTCCATCTTTATTAAAGTTCCTCTGGAGGCCAGAGGCTGGAGAGAGAGAATCAGACCCTGCAAGTCTTCACCTCTCCATCCTCCTGCATTTGCAATACCAAAACAGGTGTTGATGGGCCATGAGAAATGAGTGTCCTGAAGGAAGCTAAGACAATCCGCAAGGAAGATGAAGCATTTGATGTGGTTATTTTTAAACAGCAGGTCACTAAAATATTTGACATGTTTTGTACTATTAGGAAAACACAGCAGCTGTCAAAGTTGTTGTTTTCAAGAAAATAACAACCACCATAAAAGCCCACTTCTTTAGGCAGATATGTTCAAGTCACTTGTCACATTTATTCACAGGTTTAAGGTCTTATTCTAATTTTGCTTACCCTGCTCCAACACTTAAGAAGTCACCTTCTGCTCCAGTCACTTAAGAAGAGTCTTCTAGCAAACTCCTTTCACATTCCCCTTATATGACTAGGCTTTTTACCATTAAAGAGATTTTTCAGTATACACAGATGTGTAGACAAATGCACTCTGTCGTATTTAGGGCACTAGTCATCTAGTATTTTCTGCGATGCAGGTACCATCTGTGAAGCTGAACTGCAGTTCAGGCCTATCATATCAACATGGGTGTTGGGGAATCAGAGACGGAAATTGATATTAGATTATAAGCCCACTGCATCCAAATAGAAGACAAGGACGCTAGCAAGGTCAGGCTTATCCGTAGCCTCTAATACCCAAGCATACCTCTAAAATGTTTGCTCAGGGAACCTTTAGCTGTGTTGTTAGTTTTGCAGTATCCACTCAGGATTACCATTTTTAGGGGTCACAAAAGGTGCCTGCACCTCCGAAGCAAAAGGATGATGAACAGACCCTGATGGCAATAACAGATGACAGCTGGTATCAGGGTGCAACTAAGTCTGCAGTGACAGACTTTGACCAAAGTGACAAAGAGATCAAAGACTGAAGATCAGTGTCAAGAGTAAGGCCACGGAAAGCATTCCTGAGTCAGGAAGAAGGACTATTGTTTTAGCAATTTAGTATGGAAATCCTTAGCAAACCACTGGGTCAATCAGACCGTGCAGTGATTTAAGTTTGAGCTCCTGGAAGCATGAAGTCACCACCAAGAGGAGGGTCAGGCATGGAGTATCATTCCACGTGGGCTGCCCCGCTGCGCCCTGGCCTCACCACAGCCTCCCCTCCTGCTCCCCGCAGCACCACTGGTGTGACACTGACAGACATTTACACAGAACCACGGCGAACTGGTTCAGGGGATGGAACCAGCTGAAAACAACGCCGTTCTGCTTTCAGACTGAGAGCACTGACTAAATCGGACCTGTGCTAGTACCAAAGCCAGAGCCCCGCCACAGTCAGGACAGTGGTGACAGCTACATGCACGATGCGAGGCACTTGCCCCGCACACCTCCAAACAAGCTTTGTAGTTTGAGACATGTCCTTGCGCGTATTTATTGCTCTTACAAACTCATTTCCATCTTCCTTAGTTTGCTGCCTGGCTCAGTCTCCCCTCTGCTATTTCTGTAACGCTCTCATATTTAATCCCATGAAATTTTAAAACAGTATGCTGGCTTAGGTTTTTTGAGATGCTGCAAAGGGTTGCAGTCACACAGTTCCAGCACTATTTATGTTTAGCAAGGCAGGAGAGAAGAGACAAGCAGGCCCTTGCAGCTCATCCTTGGGCAACATCTTGAGAACCACAAAATGGGAGGGTGTTCCCTGGGGTCAATACGACAGGCCCAGTGGGACCCCCCACTACACACACCCACATTCCTCAGTTATGCTAAGTGCTCTGCCCATCTTTCTGTTCCCCTCTTTTTTTCCATTTTTGCTCATGAACCCCCAAAAAGGGAGGACCTACCTCACTGCCTCACCAGGATGGCTCCACCAGCCCCAGCCCTCCCCAGCAAACCCGCTCCTTGTACCACCCGCCTGCCTCCCCCACTCCCCTGAGGGCAGGGGTTGTTTTTGACTTGCTGACAGGTTTTCAGTTAATAATTGTTCATTTGAGAGGGGAATATTTTCAACAAGAGGTGCTTATGTTCCCAACTGTATATGTTAAAAGTGAGGCCTTTCATAGAGAAGACAGGAACAGGGTAGCTTTTGGCTCCCTTCCTAAAAGCTACAAAATTTCCCCCGCTGAGCTATGCCCTCAAACGAAGAAGCGAGCCTTTGCTGCTCCATCCGACCCCAATCCTGTCAATACTTGCACATGTACTTAAATTTATTACGGTCAGTGGTCTTATCACAACGGTCATTAGGTTCACAGACATCAAGGATGCTGTTCCCAGTAATAAGGTCAAGAATGTGCACGAGTCTTTTCAAGATTAGGACCTTAATGCCATAGCTTCATCTGGCTTTCCTCCTGCCTCCAGCATTAGATGTGAGCAGCTGAAATCCCCAAGGATGAAGGGGGATGGCTGTCTCCAGGCCGACCTGCAGGTAGAGCAAGGCATGGCTCTGGGCTGCTCCCAGGAGCACGATGAGCTAAACAGCCCCGGGGTTCACCGCTCACCAGGGCAATCTTGGGGGCAGTTATGTGATTCATATGCTGTGAACTAGCATTTGACAGCTGAACGCCAATTAAAACAAATAAATACAAAGCCAAGAGTCAGCAGGTCAAGCCCTGGGAGGATCCATCACAATGCTGGGCTACCAGTGGAGCCGTAGGACAGTGCTGTGAGTTAGGGATCACTGTGGCAGCAGCTGACAAAGCAGCACTTCAGTGAACTCCTCTAATGGAAAACACTGCACCTGTCGAAGCGCAATGAAGGGACGAAACTCCTCACTCCACCTACTCACAGATGGTTCTTACTACCAGACAAGCAAAACAACAAACAGGGACAGATACAGTATATTTTATTAAGCATACAGGAAAAATTAATATCTATGTTCTCTCTATTCCACTTATCTGACTACTCAAAGAAATTAATTGCCTGAGAAAGCAAGGCTGCTTTATTTGGATGATTCAAGCCCTTACTTCTCAACGTAACAGCTGTGGGACCAAAAATTGACTTAGATTCACCTAGATGTTGTATTTAGTTACTTAATAGAAAGATTAGCATGCAAATGTATTGCAGCACTCAACACGAATTCATTACCAAGTCAGAATATTAAAGTTACCTCATTCTGTCAAAATACGCTAGTCCAGTGTTTCTCTCGTTTTAAATCACAAATCCTTTTCAAAAAAGGAATTCACAGATTATCTCAAATCCCAGAACTGTTTGGCAGGTGGGAACGAGAGTGACAGACAAAACAGTAATTTAATAAAATGATTATTTTAGTATCAAAAACATTTTAAGTGGGTAATAAGAACAGTAAGGAGCTAATGGGATGGGTACATACATACAAACTGTATGAAAATATGTGCATATGTGGATGATTTTAACTTCCTTGTTTCTGATTTTTAAAGTTTTCTGTAGGAATTTTTGAACTCTCTTTTGATGTCCTCTGGACCACAAACCACAAGTTGAGTAGTGCTGGTCTGTTCAATGCTGAAGACACATTCCTACTCATCCAGCACACGTGTAACAGCCTTATTTTAAATTATGGCTTTTTCACTTGAAATTACTTATTTAAGCTAACCTTTTATCATGAGCAATCATCAGTCCTGGTTGTGTTTAGCTGTTCCTGCTGCGTGCAAACACACACCCATGGAACATCACTGCAGCCAACCTCCTGATCTGTGCACAGCTACAGAAAAAAAAGTATACAGCATGCAATTAAAGGCATTATGGTGACCACAGCCCTACTTCCTGCTAATACCATTTCAGTGTATTTTCTAGATCGCCTCATTACTGAGGGAGTAGCTTACCAATGAGGGCTAAAGGAAGGAAGCACAGGAAAGAAGCAATGCACATGCCGACCAAGAAGAAGCAGCGAATGATGGGAAAGGGAAAGCAAGAAAGAGGAGGAAGGAACGAATGGACGGCAATACACACGGAACTTGACTATAATGCTTAGCACTTAGTATAAATACGCCTGTCATCCTTGGAAATGCTTTTTGAACAGGAGACTCCATTCTAGCAAAGCAAGGACTTCAACACGACCAAACTTAAGCATATCCTTAAATCCTGTGCTAGACTGAGACCTAGCTACTCAATCATGTTCATTCCCTCTCAGGTAAGCATCGTCATCCTCCAGCAGATAAAGAAATAAAGCCCAAAAGGTTAAGAGATTTAGCAGCTGCAGACCAGCCAAGGAAGCACAGCAGATCTGCACCGTGGAGCTCACAACGACAAGGACCAGGCGTGAACAGCCTCATTGCGAAGCCAGACCCAAACTGCTATATCCCCCTTGCTGAAGCATCCACCTGTGCCTGCACCTGCAGTATGCTACAATTCATTGTACTACATAAAGCCAAGTTGCTCTATACAGCTTGCTGCTTTTCTTTTTTTTTTTTCTTTTTACAGTAAATTGCCGAAAAAACATGTCTACCCATCCTGGCACCTATGTGAAGCCTAAGAAAGACAGAAGAAAACTAGGAGATCTGAAGTTGCAGGAATGACACCTACTGCCTGAGAAATGAATTGCTTACCTAAGCAAGATCTGTACTCCACAGCAAGGGGCTTCCAGAGAATAAACCAGCACACGGACATGAGCCGGCAATGTGTGTTTGCAGCCCAAAAAGCCAACAGTATCCTGGCTGCATCAAAAGAAGTGTGACCAGCAGGTCAAAGGACGTGATTCTCCCCCTCTACTCTGCACCTGCAGTGCTGCATGCAGCTCTGGAGTCCTCAGCACAGGAAAGACATGGACCTGTTGGAACAGGGCCAGAGGGCCACAAAAAAGGTCAAAGGGCTGGAGCACCTCTCCTGTGAAGAAAGGCTGACAGAGCTGCCTGGAGAATAAAAGGCTCCGGGGAGACCTTAATGCAGCCTTTAAAGGGGGCTTATAAGAAAGATGGAGACTATTTTACTAGGATCTATTGTGGCAGGACAAGGGACAATGGTTTTAAACTGAAAGAGGATAAATTGTTTAGATTAGACATAAGGAAGAAATTTTTTATGATGAGGGTGGTGAGACACTGGAACAGGTTGGCCAGAGAAGTTGTGGAGCAACCTGATCTAGCGAAAGATCTTCCTGCCCACAGCAGGGGGGTTAGACTAGATCATCTTTAAAGGTCCTTTCTGACCCAAACCATTCTGTGACTCCGTGAGTCTATGAAACAGGCCCAGCCTTGCTGCTGACTATCAGGGTGATCACATGAAAAACTGCAGGAAATTCCAGTAGGGAGGAAGGTTTACTGATGTAAAGAAAGGTGCTGAATTCCTTCTCAACAGTATATACAACTCGGGGCAGGGGGGAAATATCTCCAGCATGAACCCAAGTGAAAAATACATTTTTGGACAGGGAACATGGTTAGTAGTTAGAAAACACTCATCCATATTACCAGCTAGTCTACACAGCACAAGCACTGGGAAGCCTGAGTTGGAGGGTCTGCAGTGGATAAGAGAAGGAGCAGGAGCAGCATCTCAGTAAAAGCCAAGTTTTAATTTGTAGTAATAGCATTCCCTGGAGAAAGTTTCATGAGCATTTCTGGCAGTGCCAGGGAGCACTGCCTCAACCTTTCAGCCTCCTGCTTGCTCCTACCCTATATATACACACCCTTTACGTACAGAAAGTGTGAATTTTCTTTTTTTCTGTCTTTGTATGTAAAGACTTCATCATCTGGTTCGCCCTACCAAACCACAAATGGCTAAGTTGGCACAGCTGAGGGGAGCAGGACCCTGTTTAACCATGCAGGTCTCCCAGCACCCTTTCTTGAACTTGAGACAAATGTAAGGCTTGAATGCATACATCAAGAAGGAAAATCAAAAGTTCCTGCCCCCCACGCATCTCTCCCACTCCAGGACTGTGAAATATCCCATGAAATGTAATGCTTCACTAGCTGTTGTGAAGCTACAGAATGGTACTTTGGATAGTCAGAAATGCGAAGGAGGTTTCCATACTCAAATTTTTGGTAAGGACTTGCCCAGTCTGTCTCCTCTGATTAATAACAATAGATAATCTTAACGCTTTTATAACTCACAAGAGGAAAATGGTTTTGGAAAGACTGTAAACACCATTCTGAGTGTTTGCTTAACGCAAAAATGAAAAGTCTCATGGGAAGAAACATTCTGCAGTGCTAAATACCTTATAAATGATAAAGACAAAAAAGACCAAATCTAAACTGTTCTCAATTTCACACAGTCACAACCTAGACTGAAACACACTTTGAGTGTTACTGGGTGATGTGCATGCACACCCATGGACCTGGAGCCATCACTGGCATGAACCTTCGAGTTACTCCACTTCCTACAGTGCTTCCTAGCCCAGGTACTGGGAAACAGCCTGTCCTTACACTGCAGAGCTCCCCCGGGGTTAATTAGCCAGGAGCAAGGTAGATTAACCCAAGCAAGGCTGTCTGCTGCTGTGAGTTATATCCCAGGGCAGCCTCTCTGCAGGTCTGGTGTCTTCTTCCTGGGCAGTATTATGGCCATGCTGCCACAGGGATGGGGGATTTACCCAGCAGGGATGGGGGATTTACCCATGCATGGTTCAAATGCATCCCGGTGGAAGCGCTGAGCTGTAGCAGGCTGGCTTTTGGTCACTTCCCCTCATTCTGGTGCATTAGATCACAAAGCAGATGAAACGGAGGTCCTGGGTAGGTGACTGCAGATGAAATCTGCCTAAGGGCAAACAACAGGGTGAGATAAAGGAACAGTGGCATAGCAACTGCACCTTTCCTCCCTGCTCCTGAGAAACTGAACCTAGGCACAAGGCTGAGAAAAAGTGGGGAAAGAACTGTGGATCCCTAGTGTTCTGCAACAGCTCTGAAGAAAACAGAAAATATACCCTGAAAATCCCCATCCTCTTGTAGTAGCAATACCAATGCACACTGGAGCAGTTTTTACTGCTTATCTACTGCAATGCAGGACAGTACTGAAACACCAGCTAGTATTTTTTTAAAATGTAATAGAAAGCAGATGAGATGATACTAAGATTCAGATTCAGCACAGAAACTTGAAACACCTATAGCAACTTTCTCAGATAAAGAAAATCTATAGCTCATTCCACTTGTTTTTAATTCTATAATTACGAGGCTTGAACAATAGTCAGGATTCATTTTATTTTGGCAGCACTTTAGAAGTCTTTTCTAATGAGTTTCAGTACTGCTCCTTACATAGTGTCCAGAACTGAGACAAACTATGACAGATAGCAAGAAAAAAAAAGAAATCACTAAATTGCTAACTTGCAAGATACAGGAAACTATTTGAACCTGAACTGTGTTTGCACTTTTGGAAAGATTTTGAAGATTTCTCACAAGAAATACTTACAAATACTTAAACACTTACAAAGAGATGTATTGTACTCTCCAATGGAAGCACGCAGCCAAGTACAAAGAAAGACTATGCAGACACCTTTAATCACGACACACTTCTAATGGAGCTGTTCCACATCAGGGTGGCTGTTGTTTAACACAGTCTGAACAATTTGGGAGAGGACAGAAGTGGAATGCCCCACAAAACTACAATATTGTGTTAAACAGACCTGCACACACTTGAAAGATTACCTTCAGCCTCAATTATAACACTACAAGAATACAAGACAAAATATTCCAAATCAGAGGGAAAGCACAAAAAAGACATCCAGAATTTATGCTTATTTTAAACAAGGGAAAACAAGTTTATTTTTGAAGTACTCCAAATAACAATTAGTACAAAAGAAGTACAACTGGCCTGCCTGTTCACATGTCCTGAGAGTAGGGTACGTTGAAGGAAACCCAGCATCACTCAGTTCCCGATGAGCCACTGCCACTGCCTTTGCGTGGCCATAGCCAGTGTGGTGCAACCTTCAGCAGAGGTCCAAAATTTGCTGACAAAGGAGTTTGTCTGCAGCTAGAGCTAAACTACTCTTCTAAAGACCTAGGCTGAGCTAACAAAAGCAATTTTCTGTCAGCAGCATAGTATCTACACTTGGGATTTTGCTGATGAAACCATGACAGCCAAAGGGCTGGGTTTTTTCTCATCGAGTGACACTGGCAGAATTGCATAGCACAGATTCAGCTTGAAAGGCTGCAAACCCAAACATACCCAAAAGGCAGAAGGTGGTGTGACAGCTCCCAACTGCCCCTGGGAACCCACAGCCACGCACACTGCGATGCCAAGGCACATAGAAAGAGTCAGAATGTGGCAAGACAGAGTTTCCAAATTAAACAAAAATTAGCTAAGTTACAAGCATATTGCTCCAGCTCAGAAATCAATTACCAAGTGACTAAATGAGACTTCATAGACAACTTGATTTTATTATCCATCTCAGGGGATGCTACTGCTTTCCTGCAGGGGACAGTACACTGGGCTACACAGGCCACTAGTCCAGTGAGGTCAGTAACTCCAATTCTGACAACATTATAAACACAAACAACACGTTCTCTCTAATTTGTTACAGATGCAAACAGAAACAAACAGTACAGAAAAATAAAATTTACAAAATAACACTGCATACATACCGCTCCAGTTACCCTCCCAGCAAACTAAAAGCGTTGGCAAAATTCTTGAGTTATCTCATAAACTGCTTAATGAATAGAAAATGTGGAAGACAACGAAATGCTCGATACATTGTGTTTATTGGGACAAAATGAAAGGACTTTGCTTGCTTGTCTGAAAACAAAAGGTTTAAGAATTATGATTTATATACGCTTCCTGTTATTAGAACAGGTTTATACTATGAATACTCCATTCTCTTTCTCAGGGCATTGCTCCATTCCTTCAAAATAGGGCTAAATACAACAGCTTTTTTAGGATTTCCAGTTGGCAGCTATACAGAAACGTCAGGACAAAAAGGTCGACTTTAGCTAGAGAACCCTACACACGTTACGGTGCTAAGGGACACAGTTCTCCCCAGTAACTTTTGTACTGCACTCCTTACCCTGGGTTGGATTAAACCATGTGTTACCACAAAAGAGTAGGGAGGTATAGTTTTAATCTCTAGAATCCTGTTTAGAGGTTGTTTCCATCTCTGGATATTCACTGTATGTTCTGTTTAGAAAAAAAAACAAAGTGCTTAAAGTGGGAGGCTTTCCCCCACAGCACCGCCTCAGGACCGCAGCACTGGGAGCCAGCTTACACTCACCACACAGCCATGGCAAAGAGAGACAGTGAAGATTTTTTCAGGGATACGCCCAAAATGCTATAGCTGGTTTTTATTTTTAAGAACAGAGACCACTGAAATACAGATGCTTTATAAACTACATGTATGACTAAAAAATGTGAGTTACACCTCTGTTGACAGAATGTAAAAATCTTATTTTCATCGACAGCAATATTCATAGACATTTTCCCAAATATGAGCTAATTCTGTTACTTCCAAGAATAAATTAATATCTGCTGTAGAATAACCTCAACATCTGTTGTACTAAAGCAATATTTTTAGATACTAAGAAGTAATAACCCTTCTGCACTTTAGCATTTTCCACCCAGGAATCCAAATCCACTTTTGAGACAGAACATCTATTATAACCTGTTCTATTACTAAGACCTGTGGTACACCCACTATATGCACGCTTCATACCTTTGAAGTAAAGACATGAAGAAATTATCACAAAATGGAAACCATCACATAAATGCAACTGTGCAAAGAATAGCACTATAATCTTTTCACCACAAAAAGCAATATAAATAAAACACATATGGCTAAGCAAGTGTTTTAAGAAGGTTTTTATTAAATGATTGTATAGCCTGCCAGGGTCTTTTAGAATTATATAGCCTATATTTATTAAACAATAATTGTTACTGAAAAAGGTTGCAGGTGATTTGCAGACCTATATTTACCAACAAGGACAATCTATTCAGTAATGTCTGTATATGCAAGGAAAAAAATCAGTAATGGAAACCTTTAAAAACAGGAATTCATTTTTTTTAAAAAAGCAAAACAAGCAGGTACATTAAAGTATGAGAGTGGTATTCATAAGAAAAGACTATTTTAAGTGTGATACACCTGCTGATGCCAAGTATCACACGGGGAAAACAAGGAAGGGCAGCTGTACAGAGAAGCACCCAGCAGCACACACAGACCAACTTGGGGTGCCAGCTCCCCCATCTAGACCAGATGCAGCCTGGCATTAAGTGTCCAACCTAGAGAAGCCCCCCATCCATCATCATCAAAAGTGAGGATACGGGCAAGTCCTGAAGCCCCTCCTGGAGTTAAGCTGCTTTTTCTTTCCAAAATGCCCCGTAGCTCACACCTCCTCCGAGAATGCCCTAGCTCTCACAGTGGGGATTACTTTGGGTGCATTATGGAACCCTAATTCACAATCCATCTGTGTGGGTCTCTCTCTTTCCTGCTACCTATTCCAACAAAAAACACAAGCACCAAATGCAGAAGTTCATGTGGAGCAGGGTACTTTCAGTGGGAGAAACCCAAAATTGTTTCAGCCTTCCAACTAGCTCCATGGTGCTTCCTTGGGGGCAAAAGGTGGGCTTATGAGTCAGAAAGTCAGCTTTCCTTCTTCAGAGGGGAGAGCTCTACCAACCCGTCTTCATGTGGAAGAGCTCTACCAACTGGGCTAGTAACTGAAAGGGAGGGATCAAGGGAAAACTTCACTGCCATGTGTTGTGTTTGATGACTTATCTCTGGAGGTCGCTGAGCAGCATCGTGATTGGATCAGGTGAGACTGATGCAGGTGTATCACCTTTTGTGTGCAGACCAGAGGGGTCTAGGCCACCAGTCACAGGACACTGCAGGCTCGTGGGCTTTTGGCCCTCCTCAGGAACGTGATTTTAAGCAAGTGAAGAAAACCAACGGTAATATAAATGACTAAATAAATCTACGCAGTCCCAAGCCTTTGACACACGATAGTGTCAGAAGTAAATGTAACTGTAAATGCAGGTGAAGGTTTTTGGACTTCCACTGTACTTCCTAGGAGCAACGCCAACCTTGCTATTCAGGCATTGGGCACCACAGAAAGGTATCTGTCTTCAGACTGTTATTTCCATTTTCAAGGTTTCCCAAAGCGGCTTTACTTTGCTAAAGATAATAATTAAGTGGAAAGAATCACTAATATTAGAAGATGAATCAGAGGCTGGGTTGCTCTGAGATACGACAGCTCAAGTGAACTCTTGAATAAATGAGGAAAGGGAGAGGTTTGCAAGAGCATGAACCAAAACAAATAACAGCATCCTTCCCTCCTTCCTCCAGGCACTCATCTGGCTGCAGGAAATCTGTAGGGGGTTTGTTGCTTTTTGGTTTGTTTGTTGTTTTTGTTTTGTTTTCATATTCACACTAGAAACTGACCTGGGGAAAACTAGGCGTTGCAGCACTCACTGCCCGGGATCAGGCACGACCTAGGCTGGATGCTCGGGAGAAATCCCATCTCTCCTCTCCGGAGCTCCCCTCCAAGCCCCGCACACTGTCCTCCCCGCTGCAGGGGACCGTGCCCGGGGCCCATCCGGCCGTACCCCCGGGCGGCACGGCACAGCGGAACTCAGCTGGATCCCCGGCTGTACATCGCAGCACCCCTTTCAAGGCGCTTACAGCCTTTTGTAACCGC
>NW_010135785.1:0-26628 GCF_000699245.1 Pterocles gutturalis
CCCAGGTCTTCCTTATTTTCTTTTTTAAATAAAATAAACAAGGTTAATGCCTTAATAAACTCAGAAGGTAGGAAGGCTGTTCTGTAGTTCAGAGAGTGAGAGCACAGTTTACCTGATGATGCTCTGGTGAGATTGGCTTAATGCTCTGCCTCACAGGTGTTGTTTCTGTAACCATAATTATAACATGCTTTATTTTAAAAACAGCAGAGAAATAGGACTACTTTTAGAAAAGCACTTAGGAAGGCAGTATTTAGGGGTGATCTAAAGTGACAGAGCTGTCTTGATTCAAGATAGGTTCAGCCTGCAGCTCGTATAGTGCCTGATTCTTTACACTTCTGTACTGGACAGCTAGATTCCCATGTCATTCTGTGCTGTTACCACTGAATGTGGGAAAAATGTTATTTTAGAAATAGTTCTAAGCTTAGCTTTAAACAAATATCCAAATGTGAGTAGTTTCAGTGTCTTAGGTACGCAGTACCCGTTGTTGTACTGATTCAGTCCACCTGTGGTTACATGACCACCCTGGCTTATCTGGCTGAATTCCTCCTCACCTCCCCCACTTACTAAATTAACATTTCTTTTCTGAAAAGAAGATAAGTACTATCTCCCTTCTTACTCATTTCCTTCCCTCTCCTTTTTTTCCATGCCTTTTAATATCAGTGTTAGTTAATGGTGTGCATTAATTTAAAAATTCTTCTCCCTGCTTAGCCGTGATTTCATTGTCTTTGTGGACAACTTCATTACTTGTCTTAATACATGTAGATTACGGACATAAGACCATAGTTGAAGGGAGTGTGACACAACCTATAACAAGGTTTAGCTATGTACTGTTTGACAGAAGATGGGATATTTTTATACCAGCAGTTACAGAGAGAGCTGAGTTGACTTTCCTGGGGCTAATCTTAAAAACCCAAAATACGGGAGAGCCCAGTGCAAAGATTTTTGTGACTGCCTTGGGCCTGAAGCTAGCACATCCAATCTAGTTGTGTTAATCTGTTGCTGTACTTAGAATAATAAGCTGTAGAGTCTTGCAGATCTGTCCTGAGTTGATTTCTCTCTGCGCTGTGCCCTTTTTTCTGCTTCAGATCTGCTCTTTGCACATGTCTGATGGATGTTTACGGTCTGCATACAGGGTGTGCAGCTGGGGAGTATGGTGGTGTAGGGCTTGTCTCTTGGCTCCAGGCAGGTGGTGATGATGATTTCCCTTCATGTCTTTCCCCCAAGACTTTGTGTCTCCATGCGGTTTTCTGATGAACTTCAAAGTGAGGGTTAAGTTCTGAGAAATTTAATAGTTTATTATTGTTTTCAGTTTCCAGAGGACCCTTCTCTACTTCCCATCTTGAAGAGGTAGGAATAAACTTTATGTGGGTGTTATCAGGTGTATTTGTCTCTTGCTTTGCCTGGCACCATCTTGCATTTTCCAGGGTGATGTTTGATAGCTTTGAAACCAAAGCAAGCTCTTGCTGACAATTTCTGCTGTGTATTTTTATCCAGGGTACATTATAGTCAGGGCAATGAAATGATGTCTCCTCTTTCTATCTGGAAATGTTGTTCTGGTGAAAGTTGACACTGTTTTATCTAGGTTTTCTGAAGAAGCAGTAGCCTATTCCTGTCCATTCTGGATGTCTGTATACTTTTTTTTTAGTTATTTTTAAAAAATTATACTATGCTCTTTGTGCTTTTATTGCTCACCTTCTCTAGCACTGTCCCTGAATGACTTGGGAGATCCCAGGGTACTTTGACCTCTGTTGAGCAACCTTTGCCTTCTCTGTGGATTTTGAATGTGTTCTTTGTAGTAATTCTGCTGTTGGGATGTTATTTCATCCTCTGGCAGCTACTGCAACATTAAGTGTGTAAACTTCTTTTAGTGTCGGAGGAACATGGGCACTGAAAGCAGAACAGAGAGGTCTCAGGTGTGTGTAAGGGAAAGATGATGCTTGGCCTCTGCACAAGCTAGGTTGTGTTTCAGTGGGAAAACTTGCCTTGGACCAGATAAGTTCTGTTATCTCTTGAACTGTTCCTGAGGCAGCATCAGACCACAGCACCTTTCCTGGTGCATGTTGTTCTCAGGCAATTGAGGGCTCCCCTGGCTCAGCGTGGGTACTTGTTCTGCTGCTGCTGGGTTCACTGCCTGGTGTCTCAGAGCCATGCTGGAGAGATGGCTGAAGTCAGGAGCCCAGGCCACCTGTGAGGACACCCTTGCTGTGTTTATTACAGCAGCGTGGGTTGGTTACTCTAGAACAAGGTCTCATGCTGTAAAGGTATGGCACGCAGGGTAATGACCTGCCTTGGCTCCCCAGGGTACAATCTCAGTGGGCAGGGGACAGGGCAGTAATGTTTGATGCCATAACAGTGAGGAGGCTTTTTGGAGCAATGGTTATCAAAATTGGGGATGGTGGAGGGCCAGAAAGATTGATCATGTGAAGGAGAGAGCAGACATGCAAAGATGAGGACACAGCATTCAGTTAAAGCAGAAGCAGAACTGTGAAGCTGTCTGAATTGCCACTGCCCTCAGCCCCGCTCTGCTCAACTGCCTGCTGGCTCTGCTGAGCTCCTCTCTGCAGTCTCTTGCAGCTGGGAGGAGGGAAGGTGCCAGGACAGCATGGTGTCTTCTATGGAGTCATCAGGTGGTCTCGCTTGTCCCATTCGGAGCCCGATGATAGCTGGAGTGAGATGCATAGCAAGCCTCCTTCCCTCCTACACGCCAGTACGGGGATTCCCGTGCATGCAGCCTGTGTGGGCTAAGCACCCAGTGCAAGGGACACCTTTCAGTGTCAGCAAGTGTCTCAGCTCTCCTCATTTGGCATGCAGGGTCATGTATATATAACCAAACTAGCCTCCAAACCTCTGAAATGGCATCTAGCCTGGCTTCACTGTGCCTCAGATCTTGCATGCGTGATGTTTTGGTGAGAATACCAGGCTTGACAGATGTTCAGAGCAGACTGGCTTTGCAAAAAAAGTAGGGATTGGACTATGACCAGACTCTTCATTCTGGTCATTCCATTTCCAGGAGAAGTAGGTTAGAAGTAGGCTGGGATGAATGCGTGCCTTGTCTGTTTCCTCCCCTCCTCTGCAGAGAGGAACTCTGTTTGAGGAGGAGGACATGGGATTGCTGGAGTTTGTTAACTTTATGGGGGGAGGATCTGACCTCAGTGCTAGTTCATCTTGGGGTGGGGGGGGGGGAAATTCTCTCTAGCAAATTTAGTCTCCCTCTGGGAGAAACCTGGATTTACTTTTCTGTTTAGAACTGTGCTGAGGCTGTGGCTGTGGGTCTGCCTCATTTCTCCCAAATAAGCTCAGGATAAGTAATGAACTCTTAAGCAGAAACCTGCCTGCGGGAGCTGCAGTGGCTCTTCTTGAGGTGCGAGCATTCTTCTTGAGTTTTGCTGTTAATATCAGATTGCTTTTTGCAGCCTTTTCCTTCCAGGGGTCTTATTTACATCTCTTTCCTGCCTAACTCCTCCGTTTTTCCTTGCATTTTCTGTTCTCTAACCCTTCCCTTTCATATACTCCTGTTTGGTGTTTTCCATCTGGCTATCGCCTTGCTTCTGTCTTGTTAGCTTGTTCCTTTTTGCATCTTGCCTGTCTCCCTTTGTCTTTTTCCTACGTAGTGCTGATAACAGTGTGACAGGCATAAAAACGCGTGCTCTGAAGTTGTAACTGGTGGTTAAAAAGCTGAGACTCGTAACACTTTAGTAATCAATGAATTTGAAGTGTCCACAACTGACACTGTGTGCAAGTTTGCTGCCTGTTGTGTTTCACCCAATACTTTTGCTTTTTCTTCCTCCTCCCACCACCTTTTCTTTCCCCTTATTATATAGAAATGGGAAGTTTTGAGGATTATGACTTTATCTTCTCTGTTCTGGCTAGTATTAGCATGGTGGGGAAGACTTGCAAGTCTCTTGGGTCAAGCACAGTGCTCTAATTGACTCTACCTCATGTTCTCCTAACGTAACAGCTAGCTGGGTATCCCCCATGTTGCTGATCTGTGACACCCCCTTCCCTGTCCAATGCAGCTGTGATCCAGCTGGTGAGCAAGGCTGTGTACTGCTGCAGGGGAGAAGTCCTGTGACATCTCTTGTGTGGCCAACTGCACAGAAACCTACCTTGATGGAGGAGAAAAAAGTCGAAGATCTCAGAAAGATCACAATCCCAGGTTAGGGGCTCCAGGCATGTTCTGCTGCACCAAAATTTGAAAATAATGACTAGAAATACATACAGTATATAATTTCTTCTATAATTGCTGGTGGTATCTCTAGCTCTTGATAGGTAGTACCATTTGACAGCAGCTGTTTTCCCCATAAAAGGCTTGGCGTTGCGTGTTCAAGGAAGAAGCATCTCCTTGTAGGGAGTTCTCTTCTGGTTTGGATAATCTGAACCACCCAGGACTTGAGTGTGCAAAGTCTTCCAAAGAGCTCATGTCATCTGCAAGTGATGTTACTTGTGCTGGAGGAGCACAGGACACCCCTGGAGGTGGAGAAAGCATGGCAAGAGCAGCTGGGCTGTCTCAGGAGGCTGCTCACTCCTCTTCCCTGCTGCCTTGGTGACACTGTGTTAGCCGTGAGGCATGTGCTAACACAGAACTAGTGTCCAGAGATTTCTTTTGCTTGGTCCTGTATTAATCAGCTCTAACTTGTGGCTGTAAACCACATCCCCTGCTCTTTCAGGGGTGGGGCTTTCAGGGAGGGAGAGCTGAAAGAGAAGTAAAAACAGTGTTACAGGGGGAGAGGGATGGAGAGAAATTCCTGCGCTTCCTCTTGCCTTGAGGTTTGTGGCTGTCTGGCCTGGACCTGCAAGCCACCGAATGCAGATATTCCCAATCTGCTGATTCTCTTCTGGAGGGGAGCAAAAGAGGAGACAGCTTCTTTTCATGGCGAGTGAGCACCCATGGCTTGGAAGTGCTGCCGTGTCCCAAAGGGTGCAAACCCCAGTGGTGCCCATCCAGCTTGCCTGCCTGCTGCCCATGGGAAGGGACACTGGTCTACCAGTGGCATTACAGTCACTTTGTTGAAAAGAAGTGTTGTTTGGTTTTTTTTGTTTGTTTGTTTGTTTTTTTTTTTCTCAAAATGCCAATTGTCTGTTAATTTCCAGCTAATTGCTTTCTATAGTATTGTGGTGGTTAGCTGAGAAAGGCTGGAACTACTCTCAAGTCTCTCCTCTGAGCATCCTCGCCTGGAATTAGTTATGTGGTTTCAGTGCTGCAGTTTCCAAATTGCTGAATAGGATTTATCCTCACTGTCAAGGGTCCTCTATTTGTCCAGTGCCATTTTTTTTTGCCATGAAAAAAGAAAAAAAAAAGCACTGTTCAGTCTGAATGAGATAAAGGAGATAAACAGCACAGACAGTGACGTAAGTCAGGTCTTGCAGAATAGGATTTATCCTCACTGTCAAGGGTCCTCTATTTGTCCAGTGCCATTTTTTTTTTGCCATGAAAAAAGAGAAAAAAAATCACTGTTCAGTCTGAATGAGATAAAGGAGATAAACAGCACAGACAGTGACGTAAGTCAGGTCTTGGACTAGCTGAAAAGGAAATAAGTTTTTAAATGTTAGAGAGATGCAATTTGAAAAGTTGTCTTAATAAATAAATAAAAATCCCACTCACCATTGCCTTAGTGCGTCTGACCAGACACTGCTGATCAGAGAGTGAAAATGCTGGGGATCTGAAGGGCCTACTGAAGTCGTGGGATCCAGGCTGTCTGCTGTGGCATGATGAGTGTAAAATCTGGATCCCCTCTCTGATAGGAGAGGTGCGCTCTTTGGAGTGACAAATTCCTGGTGCTGAGATTTTGCATGCAGTGAAGGATGGGCTGGAAGGATAGGCCAGGGCTTGTGTGTTTTACTGACATTCTACCTTCATGGTACGTATTTGAATGAGAGTAGAAAGAGTCTTGCAAAGGCATGGAGGGTCATCAGTGGCAGCTGCAACTGTGGGGGATGTGAAGTGGAGAGCGTTGTGCTCAAGTCTTGACCTGGTGAATATCCAAATGAAACTGCCATTGACAGCCTCCCTGGGAATAAATAATTGAAGTGAACAGCACCTTATGCTTTAGGGTTAGCAGTTTCCATTTCTCTGTGGTGTTGAGTAGCTGTCCTGTGACGGTCTCTGTCACTGTACAATGTGATAATGAGTCATATTTTGAGTTCCTCCCTCATTAGGCTTGCTGTGTGCACGAACCTGCATTTAAGCAGTCTGTGCCCTTCTCTGGACGTGATGGGCTCTGTGGCTGTGCCCGGGGTGTGCCTGGCTGGCCTCTGGAGGAGCAGCACAACCATGAGCTTGCTCCTGTTAAGTGAAGGGGAGTGTGTCCTGCAGGAGGAGGTGCTGGTGCAGAGATTTGAACTTCAGTCCTGCAGTCCTCATGCTTCGTGAACCTTGTCCACCCTGAAAACCATAATGTGGAAGGCTGTGAAATCCGGCCTTTGTGTCCTGGTCTGTGCCTTACAGACTTAAGGCACTGGTACGCTGGAAACATCCAGAAAATGGGAGGCAATCTCTGCATCTGGGTACTGACCCTCTCTTACATGGCTTTGGGGAAGATGCTTATACTGGCTCTGGTTCTTTCTCTGAGCCTTCAGTAAGTGCAATATTGGAGGTGCCTTTAACACTTAAGACAATCCCGTGACTTAAGGGAAAAAGCCTGCGCGGTAATTGCATTTTCTGATATGTCTCAGCAATAACCATGTTAGAGGCCCTGCCCTCTTAGTCTTCACACGACAGAACGGCCCCAAACCGCCTCCTTCAGACTAGTGACTCACGCAGAGGCAAGAGCTCTGCCAGTTCCTGAAATTTCAAACCCTGTTGATTCCTTAGAAAGGCCCTTAGGTCAGTGGTCACCCACTCAGTCCACCAGCCAAATGAAAGTTGATTGCATTAAGAAAAGATTTTGTTGCCGACAGGTCAATAGCAGACCAAGTAGGTTTCCTGGAAATGTGTTTCATACCTGTTCTGTTAGTAGCCTGTCTTAGCCTTCTTAGGACTCTGCAGTTCAGGCTGAAAAGGAACACAGTGTTCCAAGAACATTAAGAAAACTGGGCAATATGGAATACTGATATATGCAACTGTTCCTCTGGAGATCTTTTTGATTGTATTAGAGAGGTAGGATTTTTTTTAATCAGCTTTATTCCTCTGTAAATCTTCAGACATTTTTTTTTTTCTGACAGTCTAGTTGCAAAAGCAATAAGCTATTTTGAGGGACCCTGCTTGATTCTTCTGCTCTAGGTGGTCTGAGGCCCTCTTGCATTTTGAAAATACAATGAATATTTATACTTGAGGAATTGAAGAAAATTCAGTACATGAAATGACCATGGAAATTAGTCCGTAGTTTGGTAACTAGTGGCTCATTAGAGAGGGAATAGAGAGCAGGCGATTGCCTACAGGAAAGATGTGCTTGGATGGCATCCCAAAAACATGCTAAACCTTTCTTGTTTGGGAAAGGGGTGAGGGGGCAGTGAGATATGTTGGCATAAATAGTTTAGTAACTGGAAGGGATTTTGATAAGGGCTAGGGGCACAGCCTGAAGGTGGTCTTGGTAGCTATTTTGGCTTATCACTTTTTTCTGGTTCACTGATCAGGTAACCATTTGTTCTTCTTCTCCATCTCACAAACTAGTTCTTATGTTTGTAAAATATTTCTACATCCCTACATAGATGCCTTCCTACTGGTACTTCACGTTTTGATTTTTGTCTTACCCACTTACTGCCATGCTGTAACACAGAATTATTTTGGATAGCTTGCTACTCTAGGTGGTACCTTGTCACCTCTTTCTTCAGAGACTGAAGCAGGTTTTCCTGAATGTTCCCATTTTTCTGTTTTTCACCCTCATCCTTCAAGGAATCTTTAAACATTTGAGACAAAAAATTGCACAAGAACAAGTGTCCATGACCTGTTCCTGATGGCTTTTGTAATTTTCTTGTATGGACAGCTTCCCCTCTCAATACAGCCTGTTCTGGTTAGTTTTGACAGGTCAGAGGCAAAAACTCACTGTTCTTGTGGGCAGCCTGCTGGTAGGATGGGGCTGTTTGCTAGAAACAGCTCAGCTGGGCCACTGAGCTGCGACACATGTTCTGCAGGTAGGAACCAGTGGTGTTCACTTAACGGTGTTAAAGATCACTTTCCTTTGCTGAATATCTCATACTGCTTCTGACTGTTGCATCTTTCAGGAGGAGGACGAGGCCCATTCTGCTCTGAAGGGCTAATGCATTTGAGCTGTGAATAGTAAATTCTGGGGATTAGTGGATGGGTTTAATCCCACTACTCAACCCAATCACCTCTAATCTTATTATGGTGCTCAGCTGATTAAAATGAATGGTGATTCCGGTGGGGATACAGCTTCCCCTAACCTATTTGCAGGTCTTTGTGGCCACAATTTTGTAAGCTGCCCTATGCTCCTGTGAAATGCTGAGCGATTCACTCCTTTGCTCTGTACCTTACACAGCTGAACCTTTCAAGAATTTAGTGTGTCAGCATCACTAATAATAGTACATAATGGGCTGGAACAGTGCTTAGATATAACTATCCTACTTTCCTATAATAAAATCCTTGTTCATTGGAATATGTTCCTGTGGTCTGTCTTGTATGTTTAAAATCCTTAAAAAGGGAGGGAGGAAGTGAGGGCTTTTGTCATGGGGGAGAGGCTCTTTGGCCTGCCTGAAGTCGATGCATCTAGATGATTAGTATATTTAAGTAGCAAAAGAAACACTGCCTGTGCTTACTTTTCTGTTACTAATGACCCTGAAGTATAACTGATCCGATTGGTGCCACGTCCATCAGGGGAGAGTCCCAGTGTGAAATACTGCAACTTGTGAGTGCTAAGTGTGACAATGTTCACTCATCAGCCACATACAAATACCCGTTGGATAGGCTGTGAGCTTGCATGCACCTGTGTAGACTTAGGCTTTTCTGTTTTCTGGTGCTTCTTCCACAAGCTTGTGAATGCTGTTCAGTCAAGTTCTGTGCAAAGATAAATTGGGATTGAATAGACAGAAAAATATGGGTCCAGACTTGCCCAGGATGATGATGATGAATCAGCTGTAAAGTGGGAACAGAGCTAGGATCCCCTGACTCCTGCCCTTCCTTCTAATTGCCAAACCATCAACTCTTCATTATATATGGTTGTGCGTATGAACACAGCTTTGAGTCACTTTAATCCTGTAGAGTTCATCTGTTTGGGGATTTTAACTATGACTGATATCCACCCCCCACTTCATTTCCAAAAAAGCTCATGGAATTATACATTCCAGTCTTTGTAGCCAGAGCTATGCTTCCTGCAAGTTGCCCAGCTGCTGGTCTGCCTGGCCCTCCAGGAGAGGGGAAGGGCTCTTCCCTGAGTCAGAGCTTGTCTGGGATTGTGGAAAAGTTCAGTGCTCTGATTTGTAGTTCACATCCCTTGCTGTGGGGGGGAAAAAAGGCTGTTGCCTCGTTGCCATCATATTCAAGGAATGCTCTGCCACCTTTTGGACCCACCAAGACTCTTAATTTCAGTCCTAAGAGTAGAGGCTAACAGAACAGGTATTAAACACACTTTCAAGATGGGCAAGTCTAAAACTGAACCTTTTCTGTCCTTCCTTTTCTCCCGGAGGAACCCAGCCTTCTCTGGGTGGTCAGATAAGTAAACATCTGACCGGTTCCCTGAAACCTGCTGAAGAGAGACTCGGGTGTTGAATGCCATCTTCTCACCTCTCATTCAAAGTCAGATGTTTTCAGACTGTGGTAAATCCAGTACTGCCTTTTTCACATCACCTTTTCCCGTTACCTCTCTTCTCTTTCCGAAGTGGGCTGTGGATGGCTGTACCTCAGTCTGTGGGTAGCCATGCTAAATATCCCCTCTGCAGCAGAATTGAGTGAGGGATGTTTGGGGTTTTCTAACCTTTAACTTGTCTCAGTGAAGATGGATGTTGAATCATATCAGTCACTGTGTGTGCCCAGCAGTTTATCCATCTCTGTGTGTGTATGCACACACGTGGTACGAGATACTAAATATGTTTGCATGAAGGGGTAAAGGTTTCTTTAAGTTAAAGGTGAATTCAGTGCAAGAGTTATCGCTGTCTTCCACCTTGCATAGTCTAAACCACTCAGACCTTGAGGAGCAGGTAGTTTTCTTCTGGCTGATAAAGAAGAATCAGTCTTCCAGTGAGATGACTAACTCATGCCATGCTCTGTGCAGTGATAGCGTTGTGGAGCAGCTTTTGGAGAAGTACGCTTTAGGGCACTGCCGTCAAAATTATGGCAGGCAGGTGTAAAAGTGACCCCTCCCGTACAACTAGGATGTTGCGTTGGAACTTGTAATTCTCAATTCCAAGGAGATACCTGTTGCAAGCCTTAGAGGAGCATCCTGGCTAACTTTACTATTTCCCTTGTACCTTAGAAGATTAGATTAATCAAAGGATTTTGTGCCAGAACTGAGCTTCTTGCCAACGGCTAATTGCTGGGCACTGGTGATTGCGGTGAGCTGTGGCCCACTGGTGTTTCACCATTGTTTCTCCCAAAAGCTGATGTAAAATTAACCAAGGGAGTAAGAATGCGGGCAGCATACTTGGGAGAGAAGGGGGAATTATGCAAAAACCTGGCAGGTTTTCTAGAGTAGAGGGATCAAACTAAGGAGCTTTACCAACAACGCAGCAGTGTCAGGGTTGCTGACCTCTGCCAAGATGTATGCCAAGTCTGTGGCTGGCTGCCTGCCTGTGGTATTGTTCTGATGGATTTTTCTATATAAAGCAGTTTTTCATTAAAGAATGTTTGTATTGCATTCAGGGCAGGCTGTATAAATATTTATTATTAAAAATATATTGAAACTCAAATCTTTGGTGTTGTACTTAAGTAGGGTTTTTGATTGTGATCCAGCGTATTCAAATAGTGGTAGCTGTCTTAATGAGACCTACACGTATCCTAAAAGTAATGACTGAATTTGTAGAGGTCACTGGCTGAGTGCTCAGGAACAGAATTTGTTTGAAGTGGTAAAGCAACTTTTTATGACCGTGACATCATAGGTGGATGCACAAAGTAATACAGAGAGGCTATTTCAATTTCTGAATTTTAATGACCAAATGAAATCAAGGTGGCAATTGAAAAAGCAGGATAAAAAAGTAAAATAAGTCCATCCATGAATAAAAGAGCAGGAGTGAGATGATGGCATCTGCTAGTTCCAAGAGCTGATTATTGTATCCTTCAGACAAGTTCACTTCCTTCCCTGCAGACAAATCCTCCTTTTTGATGGAGCAGTTTTAAAATGTGAATCACGTCCAGGTGAGCTTAAACATTTAAAAAATATTTATCTGATATAGTTGAAACGTGAGTTATTAAAATAACCTTAAATGCTGTTATCTTTTGCATGTAAATTCAAGTCTGCTTTCTTTCTAGTCTGATACAAATTGTATGTATGTTTAAGAACAAAACAAAACAAAAACAAACACTTAACACCATTTTGTAATACAAGAAGAAATCGGGAGGAGTAAAGTGTGGTTATCTTGTTCCTTGAACAGATGTGTTTTGTGTTATCCCTGAACCAACTTGCTCAGATGGCGGTGTCGGACAGGAACCGGCACGGGAGACAGGGACGGGGCAAGGGAGGGCTGCTCAGCCTGGCTGTCCCTGCTGCTAAATGGTAAACCACAGACAGAGGGTCTGCCAGTAGTTTTAAAGATCAAGGGGGTTTTTAATGCCACCCAGGCTGGAAGCAAATACTGTGCATCTATGACAGAGAACCTAGTCTTCTATTGAAAAAGTTATATCTGTTTCTTTAGCTGGAGGAAGATGGAGTTACAGTTCTTGAGGTTCTTAATAGGAATTTTAATTCTAAGTTACATGCCTTTATTTTCCTGTCTGAAGTCCAGCCTGATTATAGTGGCTGATGTCTTGTGAACTGCTGAAGCCAGAAACCCCCCTGGTTTATAGTCTCTGAAAGCAGCTCTGAAATCCCAGGTTTCAAATAGTATGACGTGTTAATCTCAAATTGTAACAATTCACAAGGTGTCTGCTAAAATCCTGATCTGCTTGAACTGTGGAGCAGGAGAGGAACAAGATGCTTTGTAACACTTCTTTATTTTAAGGTCTGATGTCTTTTTGTCAGGACCTGAAGCACTTTAAATGATCCTTAAGAGAGTACTACAACTTTTCTAGGTGTTTGCCCTACATCTCTGAGGAGACATCTCTAGACAACCTGTTCTGTTAACTGGTCCTCTTGGCTGTGGGAAGAACTCCTGTGGGAGGGTACACGTGGGAAGCGCTGTTTCAGACTGTGTTGTGCCTGCTTGCTGTGTGTTTTGGTTTTCAGCGAACTAACAGAATGTTGGGTAGTGATTGCAGAGCATGCAGTTGTTACATGTGGGACTTGGAGGAGTATTTTTTCTCTGTTAATGCACGTTTACATCTTGCACAGTGACCGTCTAGCTTTCCTGATTGTAAACATCCATGTTTGACACTGAGGATGTGGTACCTAGAAGACTCCCACACCAAAAAGTCACGCTAATACTCTCAGGGATCCCTTCCATCTGTTTCATCTCCTGTGGGGTCTTGGCTTGCAAATTTGGTGTGCTTGGGATTAGAATAATGTGTTGTAACTGAAGGCCATAGCATTGTGGTTGTTGCACAGAAATTGATGTATAAGTAGAACCCTGCTTCTCCTCACTAGGCATTTAAAAAATGATGCTACTTGGTAGGAGGCCCTTGGTAAGGACTGCAGCTTTGCTCTCATATGTGTTGTTCCTAACTTGCCTGTAAGTAAACCTGTAAACTCTTTTCTTTGCTCTATCTGTTACCTCTCCGTTCAAAACCCTTTTGTCTACAAAAAGAAATGAATTTCCCAGAGGCAAAAGCACAAGCGCTCTTATATGCTTTTCTTTGCTGGTGAGACCCGCAGCAACCCATCTGCGGGCTCAAGTCCTTTTCCTATTCCTCCTTCTGCGTGCTGTCAGACCCATAGCGGTCTGCTTTGTAATGGAGTAGGAATGTGTAGGGGTCAGTTACTGCGTCCCAGCTGAGAAGCAGGGGACTTCCAGCTCTGGGAACATAGCTTCCTTAGCCGCTGTAGCATGGTCCTTTGTAATCTTCTCATTAAACCTAGTGAGAGCAAGTACATGGTGGATGTTGGTGCATGAGACTAATGTAACAAAACTGACAAATAAGTACTCATTCCTGTGGTCAGTCATGTGTATTTAACTAGGCAAAGGATATTCTGTTCGAAGGAAAAAATTGGGGCTTGGAATTGTAGTATTGTTTCAGAGCTCTTTTGCAATGACTTCCTCCCCATTCTGACTTAGATGAAATTGTTTTACTCATCCCACGCTAGCATTTTTTTTTTACTGGAATTGCTCTATCAAAAACTTTGGGTTTATGGGGAGTGCTTATGTTGTTTCAGATATATACCTGTACAGTGAGTCAGTACAGCTTTTGGGCAAAAATGGTCCCATGCTTATATCTTATTTTTAGTGAAACAAAGGCTGGTAAATGAAAGTCTGTGGAACAACTTCCATGACTGAAGATGGCACAGAAAACTGTACCAATAAAGATTCTCTACTGCTGAAAGCCTGCCATGTAGCGCTGGATTAATTTCTCACTGATATCCCTGTTTAGGTGTTTTGGAAAGACTGCAGAACTAATAACTCAGATGTAATTCGGTGATGAAAGCTCTTTTTCCATTTAACAAAAAAATCTGCATCTCCAAACCCCAGCCACTCTGTTTAAATCTTCTATTTATCTGGAATAAATAGGGAGGGAAGTAGAAGGCAACTGCTTGCATAGGTTCCAAAAAAATCTTTAATATTCCCCAGATGTATGAAAATCACAGATCCCATCAGTGGAATGAAAACACTAGCCAATAAAATTGGATTAAAGTTAATTTAAAACAGGATCCTGTAATTAGGAAATTCCTGCAAAGTTGCATGAACTTGTCATCATAACATCTTCAGGCTACAAGCATGGTTTGACGGCCCTGCTGGGACAGAATTTGCAGTTGTTAAGCTCCACTAAAACCCTTGTTTTTCTGACAGCTCAACAAATTACATCTATAAAAGGCAGTGTGTAAAGATAAATGTTCCTGACCATCCGTGTCTGTTCTTGTTCTGCTTGGTACCTTTTTGTTGACCACCTGTTATATGAGCCCTGTTTGAAACTCTGTCCCCTCTAGGGATGGCAGGAGGTGGACGGCAGTGCTTTTGTATTTCAGAGAGCTTTTTTGGATTCAAGGACACAAACTATTCACTGAGCAAAGCTGGCTGGCAGTTGGGAAGGACTATTGTCCAGTTTCTTTCTCTAGATGGAGCTGAAAGTATATCAAAGGAAAAGAGAAAAGTCAGGAGCCACAAACATCCTTCAGCAAATCTATTTTCATAAACCTCGTGCAGCTGGGATTAGAATGTGATCACCCATAAATCCTTTTAGCAGACATAGCGCCATTAATTTATTCTTCTTCTCAATATTATTAAGAGTTCTTACAGAGAAATAAAAAGCCCAAGGTTAGTAATGATAAATTTTTCATTTAAAAAAAGAAAAATAAAAAACCTCAGTGATGTAAAATTATCTTTCAGAGCTGCATTAGAGCACCTACTGTTAAAATGAAGGTCTTAATGCAGCTTTAGCAGAGCAGAAAACATTCTGTAAGAGTGCTTTTGAGTAAGAAGATCAATGCCAAATGCATTATTGAACTTTATGAGCTGCTTTAATCTTTAAGGTGTTCTGGAAGGGAAAAGTGTAGTGCAAGGTTAGTTAAAATTATTTCAGAAAGTGCTGCCTTGCTGAAATGTGTTCATTATGTTCCTCAGCTTCCCTTTAAAACACTTGGTGCTTTACAGTCTAAGTTAAGCAGTAGCTTGCAGGGGTTTATTTTTATGGGGTGCAGGGAAGGTGTGCTGAAAGTTACAACATGATTTATAATAGGTTCAAGCAAGTACATTTTGAATGTCCATACGAGGACGTATCCTGTAATGGTGCTGTCCTCTTTTAGCATAGGAGGTCAGGGCTTGAGGCTGATGTGTGTAGTCAATATGCAAATAACTGCAGTGGGAAGGGACTGGAGAGAAGGCAATTATAACCCCACTGAGCTCCCTCTGTCTAGACTCTTTTGGGAAACAAGGTTGCTGTTTTCAGTCTACTGCACCTACTGTTGGGGTAATTGACCATGACCTGAGTCTCATGCTTGGACTCTAGAGATCTTACCACCATCTGTGGTCAAGACACTTTTCTCGATGGCCAGAGTGACACAAGACGCCTGCCTCAGTAGCCTGTATTTTGGTCTGCTCGGTTGTGCCAATATCACTGCCTGTAGGGCTGAACGGCAAACTGAATCAGGGAATGGACTATAATTTTTAAAATCTCTCCCTCTAATGGTTATTTGTGTGATTAGTTCATTGTGTGCCCTCACAGCCCTCTTTACTGGTACGATGGGGCTGTGCAAAGGCAGGTGCCTGTGGCAAGGGGCTGGGATGGTGGAAGCCACTGTGGAGGAACATCTCTACAACTGCCATCTCAGCTCTTCTTGCCAGGAAAGCTGATGTGCAGGGCACTTGCTTCTCATTAAAAGATGTAGCCTCTATTGACGCCTGTTTGGTGTCATCATGGCATGATCCTTCAGTTTTGAATTTTAGAGCATAAATCTTTGCTGTCAGAGCTGAAAGATGCAAGCTGTTGGATCAAAGATGGGAACAAACTTGTACAGCTTCAGAAATGATGCAGCCCCATGGGAGACAATGAAGCTGTTGGTGGGTGTTAGACTGGGTCTTCAGCACTGGGCTGTGTCGCTCTTGGAGATCTTGGATGAGCTGGGTTGGTGCACCAGGTGGTGGTGGTTCATGCACATATGTTGTTCACTGGTCCAGGCTCCTGGAAGTGATGATTTCTTCCCCATATAGATACTTTTCCTTAGGTGACTTTCTCAGGGGGGAAACTGCAGTGTAAGGATTACCCCAGAAGAGGTTGTGAGAGCAGCTGCAACATGCTGAGAAGGTGGAAGAGGCAGCAAGGAAGGGGCACACAGGAGTAACAGCAGATTTGTTACCCAGTGGTAACTAAATGGGGTGGGGAGGATGCCATACTGGGACATGATTCTGAAAACTGTAAAACCCCCAGCGGATAAGAAACTAAGGACTGCACCAGCTAGAGCCATTGATGTCCTGCATTAGGGAGGCTTACCATGGCTTTTGTGAAGGGAGGTCGCATCTCACAAGCAACAAATTATTAGTAGTAAGTGGCAGGCGAATAAAAAGGAATCTTCATACGGCTGTGTAACTAGTTTAAAAATCAGAGGTAAGGATGAAATGATCAGTTTTCTCAGTGAAGAGGAATTATTAATGATGTTTCCTGTTTGCCTGAGCTGAGAATACCGCTCTAATCAAGAGCAGTAAAAACCAGTGTCTGACAGAGATTCAGAAGAACTTTGTGATAGTGAATGATAAACTGTGAGGTTAAATTAATTGAGGAAAGATCTCGAATGATCTGGTGATGGGCTCGGAGCTACCTATCACCATGGAAGTATGAGATGTGGGGATAATAGCACACTCCAGCGTGTTGCCATTCCCATTTCACCTGGCCACAATAGAGCAGTCAGAAACCAGCTGAATGTAGGATTTAAGCACAGTGACGAATTGGAGCTGAGCAAGCTGAACTCTGAAGTTACTAGAAAGGTAGGTATGGTCTCTGGTGAGAGGGAATTAGAGTTGCAACACAGTAGGTACTTAGAGAAATCTTGGAAGCAGCCCAGTTTAGGCTTAACCCTGGGGTGGTGCTGCTGTTCAGCAAATCCCAATGCCAACTGCAACTGGGTGTGGGAGGGCACATACTTAGACTGTGGTCAGCATATAGGCACAGGCACACAGGGAAGGTGCACCCTTCCTATGGAATAAGCTGGTCTGCAGGTTTGGTATCTTCCCAATATTTTATTCAAGAAACAAGCTTTCTCCAGTTTTGCACTTAGTTGTTAATTGCATGGAGGTTGTCCTCTACTCAGTGCCACGAGAATGGGCTTTCCATTAAAGAGACACATTTTTTTTGGCATAAATCGAAATAACTTAGATTTAGGATTTGATAGTTCCTGAAAAGCAGCTTTCAGGATCTGATGGAGGAATCTGGGGTGCTACCCAGCTCCAGGCATGTATTATCCATCTGTGAACTACGCCTCTCTCACAGACAGCTGTAGCTGGTGATCCTACCTGTCTCCATTGGATTACCAGCGTGATTGTGGGGATGGAGGGGTGACCTGATCTAAAGGAACTTAAAAACTTGCCTTGTTTAATCCAGCTAAACAAAGGCTGTAAGTCAATCTATTTGTTCACTGTAATGAATAAGAAGGATAAACATCAGAAAGGGAGAAGAGGCATGTGAGGGGAAGAGCAATACTAGAACAAGAACAAGTTGGTATAAAGTGGCTATGGATGTATTTCTGCTGGAAGTGGCAAGGAAGGTTCCTGCACCATTACAGCAGTCAGGTCTGTAATGGCGTGCCAGTCAGTCCCAGGAACAAGAACACAGCAAGATGGTGCTTATAAAAGGGGTTATAAAACAATTTGTCTGTAGCAAATGCCACACAGTAGCCTTTCTAGTCCTGCTACTATGTGAGAAGGTAAGATATATGTTGTAAATAAATCAGAGAAATATTATCACCTTAGAAAACAGGGAGTGGGAAATTAATTCCCTTTGCTTAAGGGGTGAGCTGCATACCCAGTTAAACCTCCCAGACAAACACAGCCTCATTAGAGCTATGCTTGGATGCTTATTCACTTGTGAAAATTATGATTAAACACTTAGGAAGACAAGGTGTGTTTAGTATTCCCTGGTGGGCATTTGGTTCAGGCATTATGATTTTGATTGCAAAGTAGCTGTTGACCAATATTGAATTTAGCTGTATTGGAAAAGGAAGAGGTGATCACAAGCAGTGGATAACAGCAGGCTGAAGGGAGAGAGTAAGGTCCTATCACTCCTACCAAGGAGGAGCTGGGAAATACTCTTTCATACTCTTCCTTTATTATTTGCTCTAAAGTTCCTAAGCAGGAACAAGTTTGCAGTTTTAGCTGAGGCTCAGTATCCTGCCTGGGTGAACAGCCTGCTGTTTGTAGTGACCACTTACAACCCTGCCAAGATGGCTGCAAGAGCCTAGTGAAAGATGGAGGTACAATTACCTGCCCCTTTTGGTATGCTGGTCACAAAAAAAGGGGATAAATACAACTCTGAAGTATTGGGTTCTTGAATTACTGTTTGCATTCCTAGTCTAATATTATTGGTTGTTCTGTCTGGGCAGATGAGCATCCATCCCAATTTTTGACTCTTGATAAAGCTTTGTTCTTAGAGAGCCACGTGGCTGGGGGTTTCGTAATATAAGTGTTCATTATCTGAAAAAATGATGCCTTTTTGTTTTCATAGCCTTTAAATTTACCTGATTTCTTTCTTTATCAGAGCATTTTGTCTGATTTCCTGCTAGAAGGCACCCTGCTGTTCTCATTCCCTTCTATCTAATGCTTTATCACCTTCTGTCCAATAACTTTGGAATTCCAGGTCTGGTAACTGGAATAGCTCATGTTAGGAGAGGGAAGTAGTAGTATCTATGTAGTGCTCTGAAAAAGGGCTAAATTCACTTTTGGCTAGTAAGGATATACAATTAAGATCAATACAATGTTTTGGCATTTTGTTTTGTATTTGTTTGGTTTGGTTTGCGTTTCTTTTGAGGTTTCTTGTTGTATTTTTTTTTTTTCCATAGAATCATAGAAGGGCTTGGGTTGGAAGGGGTCCAACTCCCCTGCAACGAGCAGGGACATCTTCACCTAGATCAGGTTGCTCATAGCCCCATACAGCCTGATCTTGAATGTTTCCAGGGATGAGGCATCTACCACTTCTGTGGACAACCTGTTCCAGTGTTTCACCACCCTCATTGTAAAAAATTTCTTCCTTATGTCTAGTCTGAATCTGCCCTCCTTTAGTTTAAAGCCATTAACCCTTTTTGCTTGGTTGGTTTTTGTTTTGTTTTGTTTTTACAGTGGGCAGAATTCGATTACTACGTAGGCATAAAACCTCATCGTATCTCGGTTCTGTTGATCTGTAAGAACTGAGGTGAAATTTGGGCAAACTGAAGGTGATGAAATATAACTGGGCAGGTTAACCAGGTTCTGCAGAACATTCTATTTCAATGCCGTTTGAGAATTTAATTTGAATGGATTTTTGTATTCCATAACGTAAATGCAGTATTGCTTGATTAAGTCCAGTGGTTATATAGCCGCTGACTTGTGTTGCTAAAGCCTCTTGAAAGCTTTGTGATGTTGCTACCAGGATACCTGTGGATGTAAATCTAGTTTTATACCACACTAGGCTGTGATGTCTTTAGATTTTTAAAACTGAGCAGGGTTATTTCTGATCAAGGGAAATCTCAGAGCTGTGGAGGTAGAGTGGGCATCTTCCCCCTCATTTTACTGTGAGTACAGGATCAGAAGTTTAGCCAGTGCTGATGTTGCAGACACAGTGCTGATACACATCTTCTTTCCTGGTGATTGAAACTGAAGTCCTGATTGTAATTTTTAGGCATTTCTGGTAATCCTAACCACATACTAATCTCATTATTATCCTCAGTTTCAGCAGGTAACATTCTTATTTGCGCTTCATAATAACCTGTTGTACAGCCTAGACAGGCACTGTTCAGGAATCTGCTGCTTTTTATGCAGATACTAAGAGCAGTACTAACAGCAGGAGTATTTAAGTGCCTGTGATGCTCTGATATTCAAGTAGGTAGGGATATCACTAAGGGTCCCTCTAATACTTTCTGAAATTTTTGTTTTCTTTAAAGTTCTGGAGCTCAACACTTAAAAGCCTTGGCCGTAATTATTCTGTTTGTAAAGTTGTAGAAATTCTGTATGTGCATCTAAGGACAAAGTTTCACCCTTCATTAATGAGAATAGTGAATCAAGAGCAAAAAGATTTCAGTAGTTATGGGATGCTATGATGAAATGCTCATCGTATAAATCTGTGCAGCTGAAAGGCAATGGAATTAAGAAGCAGCTGGTGAAATGCACCATAGATTAAATTCGCTGCTAATAAGTATGAGCCTGTTTGAGACAAGTGCTTTTCCCTTTCACGCATGCCTTGGGAAGTGCCAAACCAATGAATTATTATTCTTACCAAGAGCAAAGGGTAACTTCTGCTACTGTATTTTCTATTCAGTGTGTTTTTATTGGATGTAAAACAGTCGCAGAGAAAGTAATAGAAATACCACACATGACCGAGGAAAAGGAATCTGCAGATTTTATTGCATTCATCCAATTACTGACATCGCGGCTCCGATTGTAAATCTTTGGACACACGCTGGCTTCTTGTGAGGTTTTTCAGTTGCGTCCCATAGGAATTGCCAGACACAGTCGTACCCGAGGTCTGTCCAACCCAGCAACCCATCTTCAACAGTGGTAGGGACCAAATGCTTCGGGGAAACATGGAACAAGGATTTGTATGTATTAGGACCCATCTTCCCACTAGGTCCCATCCTGGTCTACAGTAGAGAAGGTTGGATGTACAAAGCCTTGTGCTCTCTCACTGTTCGATGCTGCTGTCCTTACTCAGAAAGCCTTCTGGAGGAGAAACCAGGAACCTTGCTGCTCACTTAACTCCTTTTTGGTGGCCCAGCATGGATGTGAGCTGTTCTAAGCTTGCTCTTTCCTGAAGGGGTATTTTGGATAGTGGTACAGTGCCATCTGTAGGGAAGTAGTTAAAGAAGCACAATAAGGCATAAACTGGAGTGATTGTGTACGTATACGAATTGTAAAGAGTATGCCCCGCTGCTCCCCACTTAGCCATTGTATTACACCCACACTTGGATTTTAGTGAGAATAAACCACATTCGTATATATCCTCAAGCTGTGCTGGTTAGGCTCGGTGCTGCTCATTGGCCCCAGGATGCCCTGTACATGAAAGTCCAACAGCCAACCTGAACAAAAATAAAAAGAGGTCAGGAGCTGAAGAGTCGATAAATGAGGCTGAAAGTCCTAAGTACTTAGAGTTTCACTAATACATTTATTGCGTAGATGATTTAAGTGAAATGCTGGTGTAGCAAAGATTTAAATTCTCTGCCTGGGTTCTGGTGTGAACTTAGCAAAAGCATATAACTCCTTTGGGAAACCCCATATATGTGCTAGGTGCAGACTGACAAACAGGGTTGTGTACTTAATGTTCCCCAAGTGGCCGTGCAGCGGGGAGGTACTGACCATGGCATCACTCCTATAGCTGAGCCTGAACACAGCCCACATGTTTCTTGGGTTCACCTTGTGGGTCCATGCTGAGTGGGCATCTGAGGGCTGTTTCTAAGTATCTGAGAGGTATAATAACCCGGGGAAGAAAGTTTCCACCTGGTGCTGCTGGGACAAATATAGAAGATGCTAAATAAAGAGGAATGTAAGCTGAGATAATCTACAACACAGGAAATAAAATTTGCTTTGCAATTATGGGTAACATACAGAGTTTCTCTTTTGAGACCATCAACCATCTAAAGAACTTCTCTTCCCCTTTCCTCTCAAATATATAGGTATGTAGGAAGGTTGAGACATGCTTCCCAGACAACATGCCCAATTTTTTTATTTGCCCAGATGGCAGCTTTCTGTCTTTTCCAGCTTATTGTCTTTGCATATGAGGTTCTGAAAGCACATGTCAAATATTACCTGTGTCTCACAGATTTGTTGCCAGCAAGAAGTATACAGCTTTTCAGGCAAGCCCTCCAAACTCCTGATGAGGGCAAGTGAAACAAACTAGCTTTAAGTCTAACACCATTTAAAGAGTTCTGTTGTTCGTGGTGTGCTAAGCGGTGGTAGTGAAATGGCCTTTCTCATGCTGAGGATGGAGTTAAGTACCAGGATAGGTACTGTCTGGGCTCCAGGTTTCCTGGCTTTCTAATGTTTGATGTGGTCAAGAACGCAATCCTTCCCTCTTGCTTGACTCCTGCCCTCTGTTCCCCAGACCTGTGCAGAGCTGGCACACTTTTGTCTTCATTAAATAAGATGTTCTTGTGCCTGATGTTCCTGGAGAATTGGAGGTGGCTTCAGACAAGTTCCTTTCAGAGCTCTTAAGAACTTTCCCCTGGACCCTGCGAGGTAATTGAGCATTTGTTTTTTCCAACTTCTGCAGGATGAGCTGAAGGTGGTAGCTCTGGACCCTCTGCTTTTCCCTTTAGGCTCTCCTAAAGTCTCTGATAGTGGATGCTTCCAAGGGAGGTGTTTTGCACCTTGTGTAGCAGTGTCAACCCTTGCACAGTCATGTTCTGAAGGACTGAGTTCATGAGGACATCACAAAAGTCTTGTGAAAGGAGAAGCAAAAGCAGTTGGGGGAAATCCTCAACTCCCTAGATAAAGGTGACAAAACATTAGGTGGGAGCTCTTTGGGTGGGAATGGAGGGCTCTTTCTGTTGAGAGAAGTCTGTTTATGCTTTGGTTCAGTTTCTTCAGGAGAAAAAAAAAAAAAACAAAAACTGTCAGCTTCCAGGAAAATAAGAATAACTTTAACTATTCTTTTAGCACTTGAGACTACCCAAACGTTACTGCTCTGGCAAGGGTACCTGTAATACTGTTAACTTAAAACTGCACATCAGTGAAATCTTGCTATTGAGCAGTGGTAGGCAAGCCTTGCCGTGGTGCTTTGTTTTCTGTATTAGTTAAAAAAAGGGCTTAGAAATGCTAGTTTAAAACAATAGTGATTCTGTGTTTTAATGACAGATCTCACAAAGTTGAGTCCAAATCCACAGTCAGATATTTGAGTATCTCAAATACTTTTTTGAAAGCCAGCTTTCAAGTTTACTTGGGATCTGCATGGGAAAAGGCTTTTTCTTCTCCTTTACCAAGTCAGATTGCTAATTTCCCTCTTGATGGGTTGTTTTAAAAATTAGTGCTTTTTGAAAGACAGGGTCAGGAAAGGGTCATCTGAGGTTTATAATGGAAACTCAGTGACATCTTGTCTCTGGAGTGACTGCTGTTCCTCCATAGTGAGATTCAGGGAGCATCCCTGGTTGGTCAGGAAGTGTGGTCTCCTTTGCAGGGCTTCTTTGTGGCACAGCGTCCCTCACCCGACTATCGAGTATCGGCGCAGGACAGGCTACAAAAGGAACGTGTACATGCGGATGCAGTGCGCGGGGTGGAGTCCTTTGGCTGGAAGGTCACTGACTTCTTCTCAAAGCCTGCGTGACTGCTGGGAGCAGAATGGCCCTGAGGTCTGAAGCCTCACCACCTAAGGAGGTGGGGAAAACATGTAGCACACCTTGACGCAAGCGGTGCAAGACTAAATGGCTGTGAATGGAACAACTTACCGGCAACATTTTCCATTTGTGGCTCCATGTTGAGGTAATTAGTCCAAATGAACTCAAACTGCTGGAAAACTGCAAGAGCAATGGAAAATAAAAAGGTCACTGTGCATTGCAGGGGTTAAACAGCTAGACTTAAAAACCTGCAGCTCTCTAAATTAAAGGGAAAACTGCAGTCATTGAGTAGATCTTAATACCTCTCAAAAGGACCTCCAAGATGAATATAAGTTTTGCTTGTCTCTCTCTGTTTTATTCCTTGAATCAGAATTGTTTATACTTCCCTTTAAGTGTGCCTTTAGCCTCATGGTTGATGAAAACTCATCAGGGAAGAGTTCAGTCTACCCCATGATTATGTGCGTTAGGGCCTGGTTTCAGCATCCATGCCAGAAGTAACAAAGAGCACAGTGCCTCCTTTTCGGCATCCTCTTGCCACGAGCCTCATGGCAAATAACTTCATTTTTAAAATAGTTTAAAATATTTTTTAAAAAATTAAAGGACAAAGCAGTATGTGTCCTCATGAGAAGTTAAGATTTCCCATCCATTTTCTGCTCAGAGCTTGTTTCTTTAAAATAACAAAATTATGAGGTTTGGCTTTGAAAATTTGGTTTGGCTTAGTTAAAAGAGCTGATACTTAGCACTGGTAAGGTGAACAGGGGAGCTGGTGTAGATGGGTACATCCTGAGGTTGTTTTTCTCTGCCGAGAACTCTCAAGTGTTTCCCGTGAAGGAGGCTAAGCTTAGAGGTATCAGTTGATGCTGTTACTTTCTGAGCCTAAGAAGAGGATTAGAGTAAATAGGCTTTCAGTAACTGAGCATAATTGTGCTAGAGCCGTTCACAGTAGAAATAGAAAACTGCTGATGAGAAGGTTCAGAATTTGGAAAGCAAACTTAAATGCACACACTCTTGGTTAAAATCTCTGTTACTTTCTAATTCTCCTAAAGGGAATGTGTGCACGTTTGTGTTGGTTGATCTACTGTGCTGTTGCTGGCACACAGAGTTCAGGCTTTCTTTTGCTATCTCAATTTACCTGGGGGACTTGTTATTTTTGGAGAAGGGGAGCTAGCTGAAAGAGCTGCTGGTTTTGTTCATTTGACCTTTCTCTCCTTTGCTTAATTTCTGTCTCTTCTCCTCTTCCCTTAATCTAATGTGACTTTTTGTCACTTTAGATGTGTTCTTTGCCATAAGCAGCTCTACAGTTTTTAGCTTGCCTATTGCTGACAGTAAAAGTGAAGAAGTGACCTGCAAGCTCTAAAGTAGAACCCCCTTTTCCCTTGTCTCCCCTCACCGCTAAAAAAAAAGGAAGGGCAGTTTGCATCTCTTCTGTGCCTTTTTTCCCCCCCACATGACAGGCTTGTGGCAAGCAGTACTGATCATTTCAAAAAAAGGATCACAAGGAAAGGAAACTCCTATGCAGCTTCAATTCCCCAAAGAGCGGAGGAAAAGACAGGTGCCGTATGTACAATCCTGTTAGAGACAAGTGAGCCATAGGAGGTTTCTAATCAGCTCTTGAATGTGCTTAGAGCCCAAAACAGGCTTTAAAGCTTCTTTTGCCTTGATTTTTCAGCACTTGAGAAATGTCATTTGTTGGGGTGGGGAAAAATGTGTTGCTGCCTACTAACAAGATGTGGAATTGGGTGAGTGAAGATTCTTTTAGGGAAACAGTTGAATCTTATACTGACTTGGGTCTGATAGCGAAGCTTATCTCTGCACACTTGAGAAGCTGTAGCAGGTCCAGCGACTATTCTTACCACACATTTGCATTGGTAAGGGGCTGTTCCATCACTCCATGGAAACACAACCACCTTCACTGACCAACACCTCTCTCAAGATGGATCTGTGCTCTCCTGCCTGTGAGTTGATGCCCATGCTGGTTCAAAGCGAAGTAATGAATAAATGAGCATGCAGGGCACATGCCACAGCAGATGCAGTCTCTTTACCACTGTGAATCTGTATGTGGGCAGGGAATAAGACGTCTCCATTCAAGGACAGAAGCGTGGAAACAGTGCGGTGTCTCTTACCTCCGCATTCAAAACCTTCTCCGGTTAGAAGGCTGCAAAGAGAAATGTTGAAAAACTTGAAGAACAAAAGGCATCTTTCTGCATCATTTGGGGTAAACTGTCTGATAAAAATTACTTGCCCAGGTGGGATTTTCTAGCATTTTCTGTTTTGTCTGGTTTTATTATATGTGCCAAACTTTGGCTGCTCTAATGTGGATAAGAGAGAGGATCTGTTCCTCTTCCTCAGTAATCTCAATTAGTGAAATTTGAGTTGTTTGGTTTGCTAACCTAGTGATGTTAGACATGATTGTATGTCATACAGCAAAAACTGAACAGAGGACTAATAAACTAGGAGGATCCCAGGGCTGGCCAACTTGCAATAACATGGTTGTAATGCCCTCTCTTTCTTTGCCTGAAGACTCAAGCACATGCTTTCACTCCATGTATGAGCAATATGTAGGAGCATGTTGAAGCAGGATCCAAAGCAGAAGTATCTCACTTGCCTTTCATTTTAGGCCACTGAGTTCCTTTCTGCATGGCCCTCATCAGAGTTAGCAGGCCAAACCCTTATACTTGGGTTGATGTTTGCCAAAACCATCAGACAGAATTCCTCCTTCCTGCAGATCCAACTGTCCGGAGAAATAGTCCCTTATGTATCTAAAGAACACAGCAAGCACCAAATCTTGGTGCCTGGTGTCCTGCCTGCCAAGCAATGATCTCGTATGTGGAGTCAGGATGGTTCACTGGAGAGCCCCATGTGCTGAGGCTTGGGTGGCCTTCAGCCTGGTACTCCATGTGCTGGGGCCTTCTCCCATCAGGAGCCACAGGTCTCACTCCTCCACAGCTCTTACTCTAAAGCAGAGGGCTTTGACTGCCAAAGAAGTCTTTTTCAGGCAGGAAGGAATGTTTTGTGGAGGGGATTTACCTGTTAGTGGCATGGGCTATCCCAGAGTCAGTGGCCCTGTCAGCTCCACAAGGACCTGCCTGCTGCTGTCTACTTGGGAAGCTGTTGCCTCGTGCAGCCCTTGTGACCAGGCTCTGCCTGACCCTGCTGAGAGTTGGCAACTTGCTGGTTTCCCCCAAGGGAAGTGTTGAACAGGTAAGTCTAGGAAGGATGCCGGTCAGGGCTGTTGTTTTCAGGGATATCATTATAGGAACCCGACTTGAACAAGACTTTACAGCATGTTGTTGATTCTTAAGTTGTCCCAGGACCTCTGAATGACCAACCGTCAATTAACTCTGACCTCTTGTGGTTTCAAAATCTGATTCCAAATGCTGTGGTTTGACTCTCTCTGTCTCAAACCCCTGACCGTAGTTCCTATTTTTAAGCAGGGATGGAAGACTGTGATCTTCTGGAATTCATTAGCTTGCCCTTCCCCCCCTCGCCCCCG
>NW_010135785.1:26677-32261 GCF_000699245.1 Pterocles gutturalis
TTGTCCTGTTCATCGCTGCAGTGGTTTGTCAGGGCCACAGCTTGGGGTACCTACACTGTGTTTGTTTTGTGCTGAAGCATCTCGGTACAGAAGTGGGCTTTGTTGGCCATAAGCCGTCAATTAACAACTTCAAGCCCAGACTGCCTGGTCTGCTTTCTCCTTTCACCATGAATTACCCTTCCTCTTCTGTTCATTTTTTTTTTTGTTATTTTTGGGAACATCCAATGGTGTGGTTGACCTCCTGTGGGTCAGGGTAGAGCTACAGACGTTCCTGCCGCTCCTCGCTCAGCTGTCCGGCTGCCCGCACCACGCGTGTTTTCCCATGGCAGCCGGACCACCTGCTGATGTTCAGCTCAGCTTCTCCGCCAGCTGGGCACTCTGCAGAAACCCCAGGGGCTTTAGCTCTCCTCACAAAGCGCTAACTTGATTATTGGAGTTGGGATTAAAGTAAAGGCTCTGGGAGCGGAGCACAGATCACAGCATTAGTCCACTGAGACGTGTGCTTAGCAGCAGGGGTGAGTTTCCTTCGAGTTTCATATTTGGGTTAGAAATGCTTTCTTTTGGGGGCCAATTTGTCATTCTCAGACACTGTAGTCAGTCTTACTATCAGCCCCACGAAGACTGCATGTCTAAAGGAAGTGACAGAAATAGATACATTTGTTCCAAAACAAAACCCTTTGGTTCAGAGGAAATATACCTGCCTCTTGGGAAAGAGAAGGCTCCCATCTCTCCTACTTGTCTGAGCTCAAGGTCTCTTGTCCTTTGTCTTTGACTTGTTTCCCATCACTTATCGTTTACTAGAAAAACATTCCAGCACGCGTGCAAGACTAGACCACCAAAAAAGATGAAGAAGAGATGGATGCACTACTGCTTTTCTATTTATAGGAAGAGAGACGGACCAAAAATGATATGGGAAAATGCAAATCTTTAAATACTCTGTGAGGGAGGGATGGATGGATGGATGGATGGAAAAAGGGCTGCTTTCATTGTTCACAATGTTCAGGAGACTTTCTCACGAACAGCTTGGCAACTTGCTCGTATGACCAGGGGGAATTTCTGTGCACAAACCCCTCTCTTCTTTCTGGAGTATCTTATTTGCTTCAGCAAATGACTGCTACAGCAGATGTACCTTCTTGTCTTAGCGTGCTCTTGCCTTCCTTCTTGGTACTTTCTATGCGCATCTTCTGGTGTAATTCACACACCCGTATTAGCACTTCTGATCATTTCACTTGTATTCATGCTATTCTTTCTACCTTGCATTTGATCATTTTGGTTCCAGTCACCATTTCATAATCCCTTAAACATTTGAAGATATTCCTTATCTCCTTTGAGAACCGTAGGCTGATCTAAGATGTCCTTTTCTTCTTTCAGGTCAGTGAAATCTCTTTCTCAAGCTACTTTCTTTCTGCTTATGTTTTCCTGTGCCATTTTTTAACCTATTTCCAGAAGCACCACCGTCTTCTCGCAGACCTTCTCCACTAATCAAGTTTCATTAGCTGTAGTGTTTGGAAAACACATCTGCTTCCTCCATCTTTCACAGAGGAATTAGTATAATATTTGCTTGCAGATCAGTGGTTGGTCTTGATTAAAGTGTGCTGTCTGCTCTCCCCTCAGGGGTTGGCTCAGACCCATCGCAAGGGGGCAAGGACCTATTTTCAGTTTTGATTTTCGAAAGGGTGTTTCATAGCAAGGTGTTAAAGTGGGAAGCGTAAGGGTAGAGAATGGTGGTGCCTCAAATGTAGTGAGGAATTTAAGGCACACAGCTAAGGGTGGGAACTGAGGTCTCACCGTCGCAGGCGAGAGCTTCCTTTCTGTTCTTGTACTGTTTTGAATGCCTTGCACCTTGCCCATCTAGAGCAGCATTGACCTCAGCTGCACTTTCTGCCATGAGCTCTTTTGCACTACTTCTTTTGCCCATAAAAACTTTCTTAGCATTTCTTAGCAAAGCATTCACCTTGGACCGCCTCTGCTATGACACCTGCAGGAAACAGTCAGTTTGCAATGGCCAGGCCACCAGACAACTTGCTGATAATTATATCTACTGAAATGGTACCTCAGATGAAATACATCAGTGTCCCTGCCATTGTCTCCCTAGTCCTTCCACCTCCTTCTCCCTTGCCCCTAGTGGGGCTGGGGTACACTGGGCTCTCTTATCCCTGCATTGCTGTGGCTCCCACTGTGGATTACCAGAGAGGAGCCGCTAAATTACTAGGTATTCTAATGAGCTGGGACAGAGATGGTGGTTTGAGCACTGATTCAAGTGCTACCACAGTGGAAATAACATAAATTTCATTTGCAATTCCCAGAGTTCCTCCCTTTCCTTCTCTTGCCCCTTCCCTATATTTTGTTTCTGTTGATAAGTCTCTAAATGCTGCCTTTAAAAAAACCACTGTCGCCAACCACTAATTTCAGCTTCAGCTTTCCTTAGAAATACACCCGCGTGGGATTCGGTGCTTGGGGTCCCTCCCAGGGTTTTGTCCACTTTCACTTTTTGCCCGGAGGAGCGTGGGGCACTCAGTTCAGTGATACATCGCTCCCTGCCCTCCCTGCCCTGGGGACTCCTCTGTTTTTGTTTTCTGTCACTTCACCACTTTACGTGGTGGCTGGTCTCCATATTTGTCATATAAGCTCTTGGACAAGAAGAATATCTTTATTTTGCAGGGACCTGTAACAATTTGATTTCAGGCTTTTAAGTCTTGGTATTGTATACGGTAAGGAAGATTGCTTAATATTTGCATGAAAAACTTCCAGAAAATATAGAAAAATGTGGTCTGGTGATTTTTTTAGCTTGTGTCCAAGGACTATTTCTGATGTCTCAGTAAAAGGTATCTTAAAAACAATAAGCCTCTTGTCAGTAGAGAGCTCAGCTGTAGAGAGTTCTGCATTCCAACTGAGCATTTTTAGCGGTCTACAAATTGAAGAAGTTTGAAGGCTATTGTTGCAGTCAATTTGGCAAATCATTTCCTTTGAGTTGTTACACTGCATAAATATTTTGCTGTCCTGCCAGGAGCTGTTGTTCTGCCAGACATGTCATCGTCTCCATGAATAATAGATGTGAGCTCCTGATCACTTGTGGTCATAAAAGAACTTGATGTTCCTGTGAAGCCCGATAGATTTGGAGTTCTGGTCCCAGGATCTAGAACTAGTCTTGTTCTATGGTCAGACGGTTGTCACCACACTGTGATCTGACCTTGTTCTAGATCAGAGGATGATATCCTTCCCTTGTACCATGTGGCTGAACCTAGTTGCTGATTTTCAGACAGCAAGAGGGTGGTGATGTTGTGAAGTGTGTCTTTAAATTTTTTATAAGAAACCTTTGAGATTTCACTGCTTCAGTTGCACGGTTGAATTTATTCATCCTTGGTACAGTTTGTGTTTCTTGACAGGAGTTAAAGGGCAGAGAAGAACACAGAGCTTAGCATCAACAGCTTTTTGATAAGAAGGGAATCCAGTTGCAATGGAAGTAAGCAGGTGAAACCCACCAGCCTTTAAAGTTTGAAAGAAAAACTCTCCTATTCATGAAAACCAGGATTCTGTACTTGTCAAGGAAGGCATTCAAGCAGGGGTGTTTGGCTGCATGTTAAAACAGGCTCCTGTGACAGTTTGAGGTACTATAGTGTAAGTGCTGTGAATGGAGACTGTTGGTTTAGGACAGTGCTTGGACAGATGTGATGAGGTGGGATTAAGAGTTGTTTGCTTAAAAAAAAGGTGGAGGGGTATTCTTGCTCCATTTTACTAATTCTTCTGGTGACATGGGAAAAGTATTTAAAATTTATCAATTAAAAAAAAAAAACTCATATTTTCTGCTTGTTTTGTTTTCCTCAGCTTAAACACTGAAAGAGATTAGTCAATTTTACATTTATCTTTTGGTTACATGCAGGAAATGGGGTGTTTGGGATGCCAAACCATGGAAGAGTAGTTAGAGAGTAATATTCAAACCCCTCAGACTTGTGCAAATAAGTTTTATGAAGAATTTTTATCACCTTCATGTAACTATCAGAGTAAAATTCTTTTATACAGAAGGGGTATTATAGTGTGGAGCACTCTCACAAGGGTAGCAGTTGTGGTAGTCATTTTAAATGTTTCCTCTAAAGGAGCTTTAAATGTCCAGGACTTTAGTGAAGCTGATGGCCTTTTGTTCCCCAGGAGATGGGCTTTAGGCCCCAAGAACACCTCTTTGCACCTCTCTAGTGGGTCTTAGCAGAGATTTGTCTGGAGTGGAGGAGAAAAAAAAAAAAAAGAGATGGACTAGATGTCTCTTTAGTGAGCTTCTTGGACTCTTCTCCTAGCTTGTTTATTTTGCTGTATATTTCTTGTGTCAGAGACGTTCTCAAGGGAATTTTACCATTCAGCATTTCATACAGAGATTGTCATAAATCCTGTAAGTTTTTTTCTGCTTTGTCTACTTTATGGCAAAGCTCCCTGGAACTCTAATTCTTTTTTTTTTGTTGTTGTATGTGACTTCAGTTCCATGAACTAATATTAGTTATACAGTGAGGAGACATCTATATATAAACACAGAGTTTTGTATGATTCCATATATACTCATGTTTCTATATATAAGCAAAATGCTTTCATAGGAATATTTAAAAATATTTGTCGCATTTTGTCGTGTATTTTATGGTGGGAAAGTGTAATCGGAAAAAATGCATTTAGATCTTGTGGGACGGTAAGGTAAAATAGCTATTTGTGTGAACTGGATCTTTTTTTAGATGCAGGCGCTACAGAAATAGCCAAGTGATAGCCCCACTGTGAACTCCAAATGCATTTCCTTTTTGCCAGCATTTGCTGGTCTGTTTGTCTAACCCTTGTAAGGACAGCGATGCAGTGTGTGTAGCTGGGTTTGTGGTTTCTGCAGGGCCTGGAAGGATGGGGACCTTTGCATGCATCAACCTGGTGTGCGGAAAGATGCAGAGCAGTAGACTATACACATTCCTTCATATTTAGACTAAGTATGTATTTGAGCTCTACTTGGAAATACACATTGTTTCAAGTAAATTGTGTGCAGTATAAAGCAGGGTTTTATTGAATCACTTTTATTCATGGCTTTCTAGCAAATTTGTTGGTTTTTTTTCTTTTCTTTGTCATGGAGAAATTACAAGCTCTTTCCTGCAAGTGGAAATTACAGCAATATTTTGAAGTTTGTTGTCGCCTGTCATTTGGGGGGCTGGCACAGGGTCTGCACTGTTACTGCTGTGGGGGAAGGTTGCTTGGGGGGAGATCTAGGGTTTTTGCCAGGTGGTTTGTTTTGTTTTGTTTTGTTCTGTTGGTTTGTTTTGGTTGGTTGGTTTGGGGTTTGTTTGTTTTTGTAGTTGTTGTTGTTCTCAATTTGTTCTTTGTTCTTTTCCCTACCTGACCTAGTCCTCCATAGTTTTGGAAGTCATAGAGTTAGAATTCTAAGTCTGAAAACCATAGTTCTGTAATTTTCTTGAAAACATGATGTATGGATAAGAGAGGAATTTTTTCCTGTTGCTCCCTCTGAGGTAAAGATGAGAGCTCAGCCCTGACCTGTTCTGTGAAGGCAGCATCACCTGGCCAGTAGCTGCATTTGTGGAGGGACTTTTCCTGAACAGGCAGAAGATAC
>NW_010135785.1:32283-35016 GCF_000699245.1 Pterocles gutturalis
TTACGGGCCCCAGGAGAGGGTCTGGGGGGAAAGGTGAGGGTATGTTGCTATAGCAGTAGGAGATCAGCGGGGAAAAGAAAGGGTATTGCAGTGGGGAAAGATAAGAAATGTTAGACCCATCTGTTTAAAAAAAAATAAAATTTTTATATATATATATATATGGCTGTGAATCTTCAGCTTTTCCAAACTCTCACATGCCCCAGTCCTTGGATATTCTCCTCTGAACCACATACAGTGACACACATCCGTTCTGCTATTGTTAATATGCTAGATAAATACTGTTGTTTGTACTACAGATTTCAGGGCAAGTTGTCAGAGCCTAGTAGACTGGTTTTCTGGTTGGGGTTCGTGGTGTTGTTTTGTATGGGCATACCCAAAATGTTTGGATTTACAAGTGGTCATGGAAAATAACAGTGAAGTGTGCATATGTATGTTGCGTGACCTAGTTGCCCATGGCTTTTCTAGCAGAAGTTAGAGGTGGTTTACTTTAGTGTTTATTGGGATGTAGAAGAATTCATCCTAATCCTAGCTAAAAATAAACAAATGCAAGGCAGAAGTCATGACAATAAGACACCATTGCTCTGAGGCTATTTCCATGGTCAGAGTGTTTTAGGGATGCAGGGGTGTTGGTATTGTGCACTGTCCGAGCGCTCTTAGTGTGGGCGCAAATTTGTGGGCAAAGCTGTATTGGTTGCTTGAACTTTGATCTGCCCTCCCAAGGGGAGCTAATTTGACCTGTGCCAGTGGGTTCAGCCGTAGTAATTGAGGTTGTGTTCTTAGCTAGTGGAGTTGTGCTTTCCTGTAGCTCTCCTTCGAATGTTGCAGAAGGAGTTGGGTGCATCAGTTCAGTGGATTGTAGCCGTACGTAGCAGATTATTCAAATGGACCTTTGTGACCTCTTGCTGTCCTGAGATACTTTGATGCAATGGTATTACATGGTATTAGTAGATAAGTAGGGGAGTCTAGGCTTAGATAAAATCATGGAGGTGCTCTGACGTGCGCATTTACAAATGAAGTTGTTATTCTTAAAGAAACGATAGACATCTGTCGCTTGCCAGAGGAGATTGATGAAAAAGTGTTCTGCTTAGATCAAAAGCCCCGTTCCTTATGAGAAGCTGTGCCAAAAGCTTGTTGTGAAGCAAAATTGTCAAAATAAACAAAGTCCCAGAAGTCAGTGATACTAAAGGTCATTACCTGGGTCATTTGGGAGCAACTATGTTCAGTTTCATTTTGGATGGAACTAAAATAATGATAGAGACTTCTGCAAAATACCAAAGAAAACAGGGTTGGCTCTACTACACCTTCCCTGAGCTAAACAGGCAGATCATGAAAGAAATAACATCCTGGAAGAATTCCTGTTACATCACTAAAATATCACATCTTTTCACTTTATGGTACATATTTGACAAGAAGAATTCAAATAATATTGGAGTATAAGTCTGAGTCATGTGCCATCCCCTGTCATCCACACCCAGCAGTTGGAAAGCTGTTGAGCTACCCTGATTTACGTACCATCTTTGAAATAATTTTGTCTTGAATTTTAAAATAAAACAATGAGAGGCCATCCCACTAATTCTTTTTAATGTCGTCTTGCTTTCTCAAATACCATGCTTAATGTCTCTGTCAGTGGGTTAGGAAAACTGTAATAAATACTCTAGCAATTTTAGTAAAATGTGGGGACAGGCTCACCTGGAATAAATCAAGGAGTAAAGTAGACCTACGAAGGCAGCTGCTGTTGGTTACTCACTGTGGACTCTGATCTCAGTTCCAAACTGATTTTCTTCATGATCTGGGTAGATCCTACTGAACCTTAATCTTCTGGAGTAAAGGAGCTCTTCATCACAGCAAAACCAGTGGTGGCAAGTCCACAAATTCACGGTCTCCTTCTTTAGACTCCTTTTCTCCTCTTCATTTTGACTCCAGTGTCTTGTTGCTCAAGGGGCAAGGCTACCTTTTCACCTTATCTCCAGTTCTCTCCAGTGGCTGTTGCTGAAGGAGCAGGGCTTTGCTGTCTTCTCTGAAAGGTTTCCTTCCTCCTTCAAGAGCTCTCGGCAAACTCAGCCTACCAGAAGGCCATGCAGGGTGGCCCAAAGAAACACAATTAGATGGTTATTCGCAAATAGAAACTTTAAAAAGTTGCTTTATAAAATCAGTAATTAAAAATATTCTGAGTGTAATTGCCACAGAGATTGATCTTTGAAGTCCCTCTTCCTCCATTTCTGACATCTGACCCAGTAATACTATTTTTGAGAAAATTAATTTTGCCTTCTGTGGATGTAAAAATGATGTTGTATTACTAGTTCACTTGAAAATCTTACATATATGAGTAATTGAAAACTCCTAGGAACAAAACCGGTCATTCTACACTTGTTCTTCAGTAATATTAAGAATGCATTCAAATATACTATCAATATTGTGACTCCTTCAAATGAGGCACTTTACTGTAATCTTTCCTTTTCCTGGAGACACTGAGTTAGCATTTGAATTATTTGGCCCCTTGCATTATAGGCTTTTAAAGTAACGTCATCAAGATAAAATCTACTTAAACCCTTAGCAAAATGCAAAATCATGAGTTTTTTCCCCTCTATACATTATTGTATTTGTATTTTGCAAAAGAATTGCAGTTTGCATTGCAGTATCTGCAATGTCCCGTTCTGAAATCATGGGTGCTCCTCTGTCTGCTTGCTTTTGTGTCAGTTTCAGCGTGTCTTTGGGTGGTTTAAATTCTTCCCC
>NW_010135785.1:35047-48797 GCF_000699245.1 Pterocles gutturalis
CCCCCCCCCCCCCCCCCATATCCATAACTGTTGATCTGTATGTGTTCTCGATGAAGAGGAATGAGTCCAGGAGCCAGCAGTGCTCTGCTCTGTGCCATTAGCTAAAGTTGTGCTGAAACAAAGTGAAGATGCTGCTGGTGGCTTCAGAAGGTTGGATATTATCACTGCAGCTGAGGTTCTCTGACCATGGCTTTGGGTCTGTCTTGACACTTTGGTAAGTTTAGATCTACCATACCTTTAGTGTTTAAGAGAGTCACTTTTTGGCCAGAGGATATTCCCCACTTCTCACGGGATTTGCTGACAGTGTGAGAGACAGTTCTGTGGCAGCCATCCTTGCATACGTACACCTCGTGGGACCTGACCCAAATGAAAAACCAGTGGGAGAAGAAGGTCGTGTTTCTTGTGCCTTCCAATTGCTGCAGTATCCTTCATTTTCTGCTGAAGCGTTTGGAAATTGGTCTGTAATGGCGGCTGCCCCAGTGCAGTGCGTGAATCGGTGTGCCCCGTGTTACGTTTTGGGGAAACAAAAACGTCAGAGCGCGAGTGCTCACATGGTCCCGATCCTGCGCTCATGCGAAGTCAAGGTCGTCGTCGTTGGTTGTGTTCACAGGTGTGTTTATCCTGCAGCTTTGCTCGCTGTGAAAGCGCACGCACGTAAGTGGTTCTGGGGTTGTATAAATCCTGCTGGGTGAAGGATGTTGTCACCAATTTAGAAAGTTTAACAGGGTAGCCTTTCGTTCAGCTCCCCTGGCTCCTGCTGCAATATAAATTAGAAAGTCTTGAGCTGAGCTTGAAAAATCTGATGGTACCATCAACCAGCCAGGGTTTTGAGCTGCTGGAATTGCAAACTGCATGTGATACAAACGGCGTGAAGTAAAACAGGTCATTAAAATAGAATATTAATGATGTAAGATGTTGGTAACACAAGAGCTCTTTCAAATTTATGTCCTAAATAGTGAGCTAAGAGTAAACTGCAGGAGCTGATGATGGTACTAAAAAAGAGAATATATCCAGCCCCCACTTCCAGTCATGACCCACAGTCCCAAGATACTGCTGTTCCTTTCAGCTCATACACTTTGCTCTCGGCACGGTTTAGGTCCTTATGTAAGCACGCTGGCCTCAGCTAACCTCCTCCTAATGTCCAAACATGTTTCTGTTGTGCCTTCTAGTACTTTACCTTTGTTGGATTTAAAATCTCATGGTGTAGATGCCAAAATCTAGAAGCTCCCCAAATTAAACTCAGTTTTGTTCTAGGAATTGAGGGAGGCAGGATTAGTGGAAGGATTAGATCAGTAGGATTTCTGACTGTGATGATACAGAACCAGGCTATTGTTTCTGTTGGTGTTGTGTTTTGGTTACCTGAACATCAAAGTCATTTGAGTTCATGGTTGATGTGGGTCAACTTCTATTTTTGTTGCTCATAAACATCTCTTGACATTCTTGTTTTTATTTAGTGAATTAACTTGGTTAGTCGAAGCAGCCTGCTGGGCAGGTGGAGTGATGGAGGGACTAACAAGGTGACAGTTTCTCTCCTGCACACTTATGAAGGGCTCAACAAATTGTCCCCCCTAGGGTAGGGGAGAGGGGGGAAGGTGGGGTTGGCACGAGTCCTAGCAGCAGTGCAAAGCTACAGGAGACACTGAACAGGCCATGTCAGATGTCGGTTGTTGCTGTGGAGTCCCAGGCTGAAGTATACATCTCTCAAAGGAGATCTGCCTGGATTCAGCAGCAGGCCAGCACCCAGACCCCACCCATACCAGAACCTGGTACCTCTCCCCTTCATCTGCTGGCTGCTGGACTGAGGTCCGGGAAGGACCTGGAGCATTGAGCTCCGCAAACCCCAGGTTTTGCGCTCCCTCTGCTGGCTGCAGTTTTGCTGGCTGGTGCCTCCTCTTCATCCCTGAAGGAATGCTGAAATCAGTGGGGACAATCTTGAACAAACAGGGAAGTAATAAAATTAGCATGGCTCCTTTTTAGGGTCCTTGAACACTAAGAAGAAATCCTTGTTGACCATGCTGTTGGAGGTGCAAATCAGTAAGGAGATGCATTTCTTACCCTGCTTTCCAAAAGGTCATTACTTGCCTTGGGAGGTGGAGGCACAGGAGAGGTCACATCAGCATAAGTCACACTTTGGTATCTTTTGAATCTAGTGTGGAACTGTTGAACCATGACCATGAGCGACTTGCAAGAGTGTTCTGTTTACTTGCCCAAATGGTGACAGGTCTTTCTCCAGAGTCAGTATTTTCTCTTCTCATTGTTGCCACCTCTTCTCTCAAGTTTAGTTTGCTGCACTCCCTGATGTGGTTTCTTGATTTGTTTTTTAAACTTCCAGCCTGTTTCCCATCTCAAGCCACCAGTGTCCTGACAATCACAACCTCGTACTCAGGTTAGAGCCTCAGAGGAGTCAAAAAACACTTTGCTTTTGGGACAGTTTTTTCTCTCAAGTGTTATGTTTTCCATCTCTTCCTCTCCTACTTTGGATACAGCGGATACTTCTCTAAGGCATTAGCTTCCAGTTTTGGGAAACAGCTTGTGTTTGTGTACCAGGCTGAAATCAGATGTTCTGGCCAATACTGAAAGCAGCCCAGCTAGTGGTGTGCATTTTACACCCCTGTGGACCCTGGTTGTTGTCAGTCCCAGCCATATCCAGCCCAAATTCCCTACTGGATAAGGACTGCATGGCTGAGAAGTATTGGCACACTGTCCATGGCAAGGGAATCATTACTAATGTTCAAGCAGTTTCTGGAACTTTTCCTTTCTGTTCTTTAGTTTCACTCTTGCTGCCTGCCTACACCTGATAATAGTTTTCCCTAAATGTTCTTGCTTCTGCTGGTTCTTCCCTAAGATTTGATAGCAGAGCTCTGAGTTGAAATGACCTTTTTCCTTAAGTTATTTCTGGTTCCCAGCTAATTTCCTTTACTCATGGACCTATGGTGACTTCTCAGCTTCTGATCCAAGTTTGTTGCCAGATTCAGTTCAGTTGCATGTAAAGCTGCAGCAGGTAGCAGCTTTCTAGAGGTACCTTCTCACTCTTAGAAGCAGCAGCGAAGTAAATTAACTTTGTCAGCCTGCTTCTCACCAGGGTCTGACCAGAACAGATTGAAGGGTAGGCAGCAGCAGTTGAGTTGGAGCGTGTACACCAGGTGATAGGCTGCTGGAGAAGGAAAATGTTAGCTCATCGCTTCTCTTCTACCTGCCACAGGGCAGAGTCCTTTCTAGGGGCTTCTTCCAGTTGAGTTTTCAAAGTTGCAAGTAATTGAGCTTCTGCCATTTCCCTTGGGAAAGTATTCCTTACAAATACAATTCACTGTCAGAAAGTAATTCTGAAACTCTCCCTAATTTTTCCTTTTTTTGGTGTCCTCACACTTTAACACAAAGAATCTATTTACAGTGCTACTTTTTTATTTTCCTGTGAAGGTTGGTGCGGTTTCTAGTTAATGTTTGTAGGAGACGGTAAGCTCTCCAGTTTAAAGGCAAAGAATCACGATATTCCCTGCAGTTGCACTGATACTTTCACTCGTTTCCTTGAGGGTCTGGATGAGTTTCTTGTGGCTGTATTAAATGAATGTTAGTTATTGGGTTCCCTTCCCAAATATATATTAAAAAATTGTGTCTTTTGCTGCTGAAAACAGCAGGATCTAAAAAGCCTAGTCTAAATCTAGATTATGTTTGTGCAGGAGGTTTGGGTTTCTCTTGGTTCTGTGAACGGTGTTGTGTTGTGAACCCAAGGGCAGTGCACACCAGTTAGTGTGGTGTGGGAGAAAATAGCAATCTGATTTCCCCACTAAAAATAATCAAAGTCCAAAAGCAAACAGCATGAATGCAAATTTCTGCTAATAGAAGAGAGATTTAATGTCCTTGAACTGTGCTGCAGAAAATAAATTTAGGAAAACACTTGTTACTTAGGTATAGTTGCTTGCAAGCCAGCGCTATTCTAGAGGGAGTTGTTTTTAATGGTTAAATTATACAAAACATTTTAAAATTGATTGTTTTGCATAGTGTGTTGTTGAACCTGTGAATCTCACGGACAGACTAAATTGTTTACCTTTGTAGAAATTAGTCAAAACCAAAACAGTCTCACAAGAATAAACTGTGAGATTTTTCAGAAGCACCAGATTGTTAGTTAGCAAATTCAAGGGCAGCCAAACACGTCCTGGGATTTTTCTCTGTGTTGTTGTAGGCATATTAAATGATTTATAGCTTCATGTTCCAGGGCACTCACCAACAGCAAATGGACTCAGATTACTGGTTTTGACAAAAATTAACTAGCTTGATTCTAGTTTTACGACAAAATGACTTGAGGTATCTTCTTTTTTATAAATGTCTGCCATAGCATTGATTAGCGCTGACTTTTTGCTAATGCATGGAAGCTGAGGGCCTTTAGTGATATCTGTGCCTTGCGTGGGGGAAATAACACATACAAATCTTTCCACTTACTAAGTTCATAAACCTCCTTCTGCAGAAATAGTGGCATTTCTAGTTGCTTATTCATGATGTAAGCTTGTACACATCACGTATAAGTTGTTACTCACTGCTCCTAGCCCCTGAGTTACACCTCTGCTGTTGGAGCCCTTCCTGCCTGAGACCTCGCTTTTGTTCTAAAGCGGTGCCAGCAGTATTATAATCTTCTGCAGTGTAGTCTGGCTAGTAGTATCATTTTGCTATTACTTCTGGTCACATACAAGGCCATATTGTGGCATTCCAGATCAGTAAAACTTACTTGCTGTCTTTACATACCATCCTTACATACTGAAAATTTTGTGATTTGTTTTTTTTTTTTTTTTTTTTTTAAGCTTCCTCAGCAGAAATTCAGGAATGAAAAGTCAGAAATTAACTTTGGGCTGGGATTTCAGTCACGTCTCCCTTCAAAGTCTCTTAAAATCACAGGATAATTTAGGAAGAGACTTCTGGAGGTCATCTGGTCCAACCCCTTCTTCACAGCGGGCTACCTTTGAAGTGACTCAGGTCACTGAGTTTTGTATGCCTCCAAAGGTGGAGAATTCACAGCCCCTCTGGGCCCATTCCAGTGTATGACCACCCTCATGGGTAACAAGTTTTCCTTCTCTAAAGAGAGTTTGGACTTTTGAAACTTCTGTCCATTGCCTCTTGTCCCGTTAGTATCTAGCTCCAAGAATAATGTAGCTTTGTCTTCTTTATAGCCTACTATAAGGTATGTAAGAACTTTCAAGATCCCCCTTCTAGCCCTCTCTTTGCAGGACTGAACCAATGCAGCTCCCTCTGCTTTCCCTTACGTATCATGGGCTCCAGCCCCTGACCATCTTAGTGTCCATCCACTAGAATTGCTTCGGTTTGTCAATGTCTTGTCTTGTCCTGTAGAACCCCAAACTGGGCACCGGTATTCCAGGCACAGTCTCACAAGTGTCAAATAGAGAGGAATAATCCCTACCCTTGACCCGCTTGCTGCACATGTGCTAGCGCAGTCAGCGTGCAGTTAGCTTTCCTTGCTGCAAGGGCACACCGATGGCTCGTGTAGCTTGTCCACCAGGAACACAGAGTCCTTTTCTGCAGACCCAGCCAGTCAGTCCCCAGTACAAATGCACAGGGATTATTTTTTCCCATGTTCACAATTTTGCATTTGCATTTGTTGAACTTCAGTCAGCCTGTTTCTTCCTCCTCTGTGCCTGTGGGGAAGTGGCCTGTGAGAGTGGGATGAGTACAGCCCTACTCGTGTGGCAAAACTTTTCACGTAGACAAGACCCTCAGTACGGACCAGAGCAGATGTTGAACTTGACCAGATGTTTTCATTTCTAGTTTCAACTGCATGGCAATATTCTTGAGGTCTTTGCTCTAAATTTATAAATGCTTTAGGATCAAAGGGGAATTTTTTTTTCATTTATTTTTTTCAAGGAGTGCTCAAGGTATTGTAAGAGAGTCAGTACTTCAAGCGTTCCTTCCAGTGCTGTTCTGCATGGTCAGTCAATCATATGGATTCTCTTGAGCTCATTCTAGGTTCACTGACTCATGCGGATTTCACTAAGTATTTTCATGCTTCTTAATTAGCTTAATAAATTAATCAGAAGTTGCGGTACAGAGCAAAATCCAAGCCAAGCAACGAGATTTTGAGCCATGGGATGAGACTGGATTTGCTTTTAGCAAATCTCCTTGGTCCCTTAGTTCCCTATGAACGGATCTGGAATATTAGCGTTTGTTACAACTTGTGTCTGAAGCTGCGGACACAAATAAGCTCCCTAAGCTCTTGCTGATGTTACCCACTGTTGCTGTAGATGGGGGAAACTGAGGCAGAAGGCAAATGCTGCTTGCCTGTGGCCAGAGAGGAGTTGGGGATCAGAGCGTTGCCCACAGTTCTCTCCTTGTGCTGTTTATTACACGTCGCTCAGGTAATTTCTGCCTTTATCGTCAGATCTGACAGTGCTGCAGAGCTGCCCGCTTGCTAAATCTCACTGTATCAACACTTAAAATGACTGATTAAAGAAAGATTAATGCCATAGGTGTATTGTGGTTAGAGACCATGGCCAGAAAATCAGTGAAGTATAGAAATTATTAATATATTTTCCATGCACGGTTGCACTCTTGATTTAATTTGTGTTCTGCTCTCAAAGCCCTAGGAAAAATATAGACAGTCCAGGTTTCCTTACCTTGTTGGATATGTATTGTATGTCCTTAGCAGTGCAAAATACAGTTGAAACTTCTCTTAGTTGAATAAAACAACAATAAGACAAATACCAGTGACCTGATACAGTCTTTGCAGAAAGCTGTAGCCATTGTCTATTTTACACACTCAGAGGAGTCATTACTTTACTCACAGGCCATTTTTAAAGTTGGGCACGTGCTGTGTTGTGCTCTTTTACAATGTATAAAGAAGTCTTTGCACTCCTGGCTTTTCCTTTCGCCTTTTCTGCCTTGATTACTTCTATACGTGGAGGGTATTTTGCAGTCATCTATGCAGCAGTCTCAGAGGGCGGCCAGTCCGGGAATGCATCGCCGCGCCGCCACTGTCAACAGTGCCGATGTCTGTTCCACTGTCTGATATTTCTGGCAAATTATTTGATCTGGATCAAAATTGACTTATAAAGACCCAAGAAATGTAGTTTTCAGGTCTGGTCTGCTGTATCAAGTGACTGCAATGGTGCTGGAGCCAATGCGTAGGAAGGAGACTTGGGAAGCAAAAGGCAGCCTTTTAGAGGCAGCTCGAGTAGATTGGCTTAAATTAACCTGACCCCCACAAAGTGGTGGGTTCATGAAAGTCAGGAAGAGGAAAACTTGACAATCAAGAGCAAACAAAAGTTAGTGTCAACCTGCATTTGGATAATTTGTCTAGTTTTGACAGATAAACACTCTGCAACATATATTTTTAATAATGAAGATAGAGCTGAAGATCAATGCCATGCACTAAAAAGACCAATGATGTTTGAAACTGACAGATTTCAAAGATCTTTGGGTGATAAATAAAAAAAAAAAAACCTTAAAAATCAACACGTTATGGCAGAGCCAGAAAAAAACATTTGTAGCCTTCTTTTTTGTTGCAGAAGGCGCAAAATGTCACATATCCGTCCACAACTATTTCCTTATCAACTCACTTTGCATAAGAGAGCAATAGTTGGTGCAGATTTGGTCACTTGTGTCATGTTAGGTACTGTTGGTCAGTGCGGAGAGCTGTGGCTGCTAAAATGGGGAGAATGTAAGATATTTTAGTGATCCTAGATTCTTGGTAAGGACCACACCCCAATGGAAAGAGCACGTAACTGGTTTTGTGGCTGAAAGTCATGCACAACTTTCCATGGTGTTACAGCCCCTCAGGTCCTTCCCCCATCCCATTTCCATAAATCTCGCCCATTGCTTGTAGATGGGTTGAGGACTCCACTGTTAGTAAGACTGTCCTTTTCAAAATGTAAAATATTATCACCTACTTCAGCTTTATCATAGACAGTACAGAAGTGGAGGAGAAGGTAATTTGGCAACTCTGATCAAAGCTGAAACACCGAGTTGATAGCATTGGGTTTTTGTTTGGTGTTTTTTTCTTTTCTATGTTTACCCCTTGTACAGATCTGAGCACTCTCACCACTCACTAATATGTGAGAATGGTGATCCTTGGGAATTAGCATCTGAATGAACATGTGCAAATGAGCTGCTCTAGCCTGTGATAGAAATCCTTCCTGAAGGAGTTATGCCTTTTGACTTGAAAACAGATATACTAATATCTGAGTAGGCGCTGGGAAATAAATTACAATATTTGGTTTGTCCATGGGACATTTTTTGTGCCACAGTTGTTCTTGAATATCATTATATTGAAAGGATATAATTGGAGTAATATATTACAGGGGAACAGCAATGATAATAGTACCTAGATCTTTCATCTTTGTATGATGTCACTTTTTAAAAAATGCTGTTCATTGAGCTGGAAGTCTTGCAAGGAACACAAAGAAAATAAAACCTGGCACAGTGAAAGACTTTCAGTACAATATGAATGTTGATCCTTTAAAACCACAAATCATCTTTCTATTAATTTGCTGTAGAATAAAGTCTCCTCAAGATAAGACTCAGCAGTGCTGTGGAGTTGGTATTTAAAGTATGTCCATCTGCATCTAAACGAGTAGCTCCAAGACAATCAGATTATGCAGTAGTTACTTTGGTGAGAATATCGCCTAAGTGGAATGGAAACTTCATTTTGAGTCTAATATTAGACTCTGCTTTGGAAAATTCCTTTTAAATGATCACAAGCTGGGAATAGCAAAAGAATTTAACTTTCGACAGACAGCATTCACCAAGAATTTGTTTTTAACTGCTTATGTTGGGTCCCTGGGAAAGCAGATGTGAAAAACTTACCAAAGTGAATTGACTTGACCTGATGCAATGTTTATATCAGTAGTTGATAAGTTTTCCTCCCTCGTCTAATTTGTTCGGGATATTTTCATTCTTTAAGCATGAGTAAGTCTGGGTTGGAATAGTTTGAATGCTTTTTAGTCTAATAATCTGAGTCTTAAAACATGCAGACATTATTGCCTATAAAGGGGTCTAAGCAAAGTTGAACTATTTTGGTTATCTTCCATGGATGGGGATAAGTGCCGTTTTTGAGACAAGGAAAGAAGAATGGGAGACAATGTTGCTTACTTCCTAATAGTTCAGAGAGCATATTGATATCTGCTTTATTTATACTTCAAAATGCCACTTACATTTGGTGAACCGTTTGAATGTATGCTACTTTCTGTGCAGCTTTACAAAGGACTGGCTGTCAGTAGCAGCTAGGGAAACTAGCAACCAAGGGTGTCAAAGCAGATTTGAAGGGTCATGATATTATTGTTATTCCTGTGGCAGAAAGGACTTCAGGAATTATAGAATACACTGTGAATGATGCACAGCTCGGGATCTCTAGAGCCACTAGTATGTCTCATGTTAGCTTTTCTCTTTGTTGATCAGACACTGTCACTTCGAAGATTTTAATTAGTTAATTCCTAAATAACCTTGCCCTCCTCTGTATGGAGCATATCAAATTAAATCATTCTTGAGGGAGGGAGGAGAAAAAGAGAAACTCATGGATTGGGCTGACCTCCCCAGCTCTACCCTGTCCATGTGCTTCTGTGGTTTGGCCATGGTTGCTGTTGTTTCCAAGCTTGAGGAGAGCATCCACAGGAGCTCGCTGCAAAGGAGGGCTCCAGCCTGGCCTTCCTCTGCCAATGCATGAGACAAAAATTGGAACAACTGTCAACAAGATAATGTAATGAATTCAATGCCAGTGCGACAGTTTCACTGGGGAAGATGTTAGAAGGAGAACGCTGATCTCTTTAGCCGTTTTGCTGTAGTGCATTAGGTGGATCTACGTGACCCAGGAATGCATTTCTCAGACAGGAGCCAGATTATGATTTTAAGCATCTGTTAAACTTTGCCTCTTTTTTCCTGAAGCCTGACACCAACGTTTTTGTCTTTTTATTTATACTTGTGTTTCTATAATTCTGCTATAATTTCTAATCTTTCAGGAATTTCTAAAATGTCTAAAATGCTGATCTGTCTCCTTGCAGGCAAGTCTCACCTGGCTATAGTACAAAGAGTAAACAATGAAGGAGAAGGGGATCCTTTTTATGAAGTCTTGGGAATTGTCACTTTAGAAGATGTGATTGAAGAGATCATCAAATCTGAAATTCTGGATGAAACGGATCTATACAGTGAGTAGAAATATTTGCACGTTTTTTATAGAGAGGAGGGAAGACTCCATCCAGCAGCAGTTGTGTTTAGTATCTGTGTTTTGAGAGATGTTGGGTTGCTGATTTAAAATCTCAATGGTCAAATGACCTGCAGATCCCTCAGATGGTCACAGTAATTTTTTGGTTTTGCAACATAGACACCTCAACCCTTTTTACTGTATTAATTCAGACACAGGACAGTTTTTTTTTTTATTTGTCCCTTCCATCAAGAAGGTTTACGATCTGGTCTTTCCTGTGGGCTGCTCTCCACCGCAGTGGCCTTGTTAAACCTTTTTGTTACAGTGCTCACACCCTCCTGCATTTTCCCCTAGGCTCTCTCTGCCTCAAGGGCCTGTAGTTCATGTACTACCATAGTTCAGCAAGAAGGCAGGGGAATACCATGCCTCAAGGAAGGGGAATGGAGTCTCTTCAGAATCTCCCTCTGTCACTCATTCAGAAAACCTGAGAATGGAAAGTATTCAGGGCTGAAAACCGGCATGACTCCTAAATGACTCATCTTTTTATCAATCACTGCAGCTCCTTCCTTCCTTTGTGTTAGCATATGTTGAGGGAGATTATGCTGCAAGTTAACTATTACCTGGGACTTGAGAGATGTGGACTCTTTTCTTTCCCAGTTTAGATTTTGTCTGGTCTTTGGCCAGTTGCCTAAAGTGTCTTTGCCTCTCTTCCCATCTGCACAGTCTGGCCTGTGCATACGAGACTTCCTTTCTGTCATTCTTCATCTGTCTTATCTGTGGTTTGATCACTTACTGGCAGATGCTATTTTTTACTATGCATTCCTGTGTAGTACAAGAAAGTCTGTAGATTCTATTGTAATAGAAATAGTAGAAATAATAATTCAAAGTATCTTTAACATTGTTCAGCTGTCATTTGTTTTCTTTTTCTTTTCTCATGAAGGGGGTCTGAATGTTTCTACAGCATCTTTTTCAGGCCAATACAAGCATCTTCTATCCTTCCTCCAAGCCAAATGAGCACTTTACACTGTGGGACAGACTTACTTCTACTTTTCCTAATAGATTGTTATTGCCTGAACTACTTTCTGTAGGTGCTCAGTATTTTACCACTACTCATGTGCCCAAAGGTTCATGTAAATCACAGTTGTTTTACAATATGCTAAACAGTCTAATTACTATGCAGATCACAGAAGTCCAGTTAGTATCGATTTCTCTTCATACCTTCACAAATGAATTGTTGGGCTAATCAGTTACAACATAATGCTTTTACAGGGTGAATTCACACTTTCTTTTATACTCCAAAAAGATCCTATCTTTGTCTTATCACCTTTGAAATATTTCCATGTTTGTATGAGTGAAAAGACATCGCATTTGCTTTTCAATGCTTTTTTTCCCTTGTTAAGAGAAACCACATAGATCATGTTGTGTTGTTCTTCAGGACAAAAAAAGCTTTGATCATTAATAGCATGTAAGAGGGCAAGAAAATGAGAATTTAATTTTACTATCTGAATACTTCCTAGATTAGCAAAATAGAGCTGGTGAACATGAGTTCATTTGAAACTCTCCTTCCTGGAGAGTTTTACTATTGAAAATTCCTGGTTCAGAACAGGAGGGAAACTTCACTTCCTAGGCTTCCGGGAGAATGCAGGAAATTTTGGGGGGTGACTCCTGCTATGTACCATGAATGTGAACTTCTAGTCTCTTTATGAAGCACTGGAGTTCATTCCACTGTTTAGATTGAAGGGAAATGTAGCAGTAAGGCAGAGAGCAGAAATCCAGACAAGCTACAAGGATCACAGAAAATGTGGTAGGTCTGGGATTTGGACAGATTGATGTGTTGTAACCGGTTCCAATTGGTATACTGGTGGGGACATGCTTTGGGTTTACTGAAGGTAATTTATTGTCCACGATACATTAAGGCATCTCATTTTTGATCCTGCTATCACTGTCTCAGTGCTAGTAACCCTGTCAAATACTATGAGTGCCCTGATGCTGTTCATTATAAGACCAGGCTGGCTTGCCCAGCTCAGGCCAAGACAACTTGAAACCTTTGAACTGATTTGCTCTCTGCTAGGTGTTTACTTAAAAGTAGACCTTATGAAAAATATTGGCAGCATTGTTATGCCTTTGTTCTGAAGTTTTAAACATGTTTTGCTATGATGGAAGCTGGAAATTTGATGAAATGGCTGACTTTGGTGTTGCAGATGTGCCTTTCTGCTGTTTCCATGAAAATACATTTGAACTGTGTTAGGGTAGAAGCAATTCTATATTTACAGTTTTGGCTGAATGCTGCTCTCACTGCTGAAGCTTTGCAGCTGAATTTCTCAAACGTTGTGTCCCCAATAAACATGGTATTTCTTCAGATTGCTCTAGTCTGCTGTGTCTTATGGCTTGCGTAGACAAGGAGTTCTCCTTCTTGGGAGCAAGAAGAAGATGAGAGCAATAAAAATTGTTAAATATGCCTGGCCTGTCAACATCTAGATAGACTGAGTACTTCTGAGAATGAGATTTTGCATTGGGGATGCTGATGGGGTGGAGAGAAGTTTCTGTCATGACACAGGTAGGCTCTGACTATGTCTCAGCCAGTGTCACGATGAAGAGCTGTCAGTGCATTTGGCTCTTAGTATTGGAAATTTTGAGCATGGCTGATGCACTACAGGAATCTGTCCTGCACTCCCATGGCCCGAGCCGTGATAGGAGGACATTTCTCAACCTTCTCACAGGCCCAAGAGAGAAAGCTGTATGTTCTGCTTTGGCTTCAGACCACAGAGTCCACTTGAGGAACAAGTAGTTCACTGTTCTGACCTGAGTTTGACTGGTGGCCTGTCTTATTTAGCTCTTGCTAATTGAAGATGAGTTTTAATCATCCCCTTGGTGCATCTGGAATGTTGCTGTTTTGCACACATACTGATTGAGAGACATGGTGGGACAGCTCCCATGACTGGAATGTAGTCATGGGTGGCTATACCCTTTTCAGGAAAGACAGGCCAGCAAGGCGAGGTGGGGGAGTTGCTCTTTATGTGAGAGAGCAACTACAATGTATTCAGTACTGTCCAGGGGTGGGTGATGAGCGAGTTGAGAGTTTGTGGGTGAGAATTAAGGGACAGGCTGGCTGGCATGGGTGATACTGTTGTGGGTGTCTATTACAGGCCACCGGATCAGGACGAGGAAGTCAACGAGGCCTTCTACAGGCAGCTGACAGCAGCCTCGCAGTTACAGGCCCTCGTTATTGTGGGGGATTTTAACTACCCTGATATTTGCTGGAAGGCCTACTCAGACAGCCATCCGCAGTCCAGGAGGTTTCTCCAGTGCATTGATGATAACTTCCTGATGCAAATGATGGACGAGCCGACTAGGAGAGGAGCGCTGCTAGATCTTAGAAGCGGTGAAGGTTCAGGGCAGCCTTGGTTGCAGTGACCATGAGATGGTGGAGTTCAGGATCTCATGTGGCTGTAATAGAATACCGAGCAGAATAGCAACCCTGGACTTCATTAGGGCCAACTTCGGCCTTTTCAAGCAATTGCTAGGGGAAATACCGTGGGACAGGGTACTTGAAGGTAAAGGGGCTGAAGATCATTGGTTAGCGTTCAAAGAGTGCTTTTTCCAAGCTCAAGATCG
>NW_010135786.1:0-214 GCF_000699245.1 Pterocles gutturalis
CGGGGGCGGGCGGTTGTGTTGGGGCTGCGCCGGGCTGACCCCGAGCCCTGGGTTTGGGCCGCTCCCGGCAGGGCGGTGCGGGGACATCCCAGGGCCGCCTGCCTCCCGGGTGAGGGGAAGGAGCTGTTCTGAAACGCGGAGCGGCACAGGGGAGTGTTTAGCTTCCTGCAACATGCCCACAGGCTCGGGGTTTGGAATTAAACACAGAAAGGAG